>NW_008672010.1:14253-95925 GCF_000695815.1 Acanthisitta chloris | reverse complement strand
CCCCAGGTCCCATCAGCAGTATTTTGGTGAACCGCTATGGCAGCCGCCCCGTGGTTATGTTTGGAGGCCTCTTGTGTGGTGTTGGGATGATCTCAGCTGCCTTCTGCACCAGCATCTTGCAGCTTTACATCTGTGTGGGCTTCATTACAGGTAAGGACAAAGCATCTCCTTTCCCTCCATGCTTCAGGTTCACTTCTGATGGCTTGGGGTGACCACACATGGGCAACTCAGCCAAATGGGAAGCTGGTGAGATAAAAAGCTGATGGGACAAGAGCCCTCCTTATTAACTGCTCCAGGTGAACGTGAGCAAAGAGCATGTGCCCTGCTCAGCGCTGTGCTCCTGCCTGAACATCATGTGCAGCATCTCAGCAGGGCTGTGCTCTCTGCAGCTGAGTGCTCTGGGCCGGGGGGATGCTGAGGTTGGCCATCTGTGCCCTCAGCCTGAAGCAAATGCAGGTTGACTGTGCTCTGCCCCAGGCAAGACAAGTCCTTCTAGATACAAGTGTGACTATAAAGAAAGCACCCATGCTCCTATATCATCATGTGTTATCTTCCCTCATAGAGATATATGACATGAGATTTTTAGGGGTTTGCTTTAGCTTACTTGCCCTTTGCCAGCTTGTGAGGTGAGGAGGTCCTTTATCTGAAAATAATAACTGCTGGATTTGATTGAAAATAGACAACATTGTGAAAAAAACCCCCAACTTTATTTCCTTATCAAAGTTACAATTTGAATGGTCTCTATTGAAATGGGAATTTCCATATTGGGAACCTAAACAGGGGAAGACATAGGCTCAGTCCAGCACTTTAAAGCCTGCAGCTGCTGGGTTATTGCTTTTAAAGGTAGATGGATTAGAGTTCTCCACCTCTAATGCTTAATTGAAAGCATTTTTGTTTTATTATTTTGGCTAAGGTACAGCCAATGTTTCTTCCAGTGCAGCCAGGATGTCTGCCTGAAAACATGACACAATGAGTTCAAAATTGGCTTTTGAGGTTGCAAGGTGTATGTTTTAATGAATGTTCCCAATCTCTCTGCAGCCACATTAAGTGGTGCTGCTTTCTGAATGTGAAAAGTGTGAGCTCAACATTTAAAAATCAATAAACCCAGCCACTAGCAAAGTAAATTGGGACAGAAAGTTTGTCACCCTGTTCTTCTATACCAATATTGCTTTATTAAATCTGCAAAGTAGTGAATAAATCCCCAGGTAGGATTCCCTCTCTTAAACCGTACTCTTCTTAAGGAGCGAATCTGCAAAGTAGTGAATAAATCCCCAAGTAGGATTCCCTCTCTTAAACCTTACTCTTCCTAAGGAGCATCACTGTAATTAGATGAAACTGGTTTATTACAGAATAAATAGATCTTTCAGATTCCTTGAAAGAGATTCCAGAAACAGAAAATTGAGAAATAAAAATAACCAATGTCTCCCAATATTTATCAATGTGAGATTGCATCATTCCCTGCTAAACAAATGTCCTCTAGTGACAGGACAAGGGGGAATGGCTTTAAACTGAAAAGAGGGCAGACTTACATCAGATATTAGGAATAATTTCTTCCCTGTTAAGGTGGTGAGGCACTGGCACAGGTTGCCCAGAGGAGTTGTAGATACTCCATCCCTGGAAGTGTTCCAGGCCAGGTTGGATGGAGCTTGGAGCAACCTGGTCTAGTGGAAGATATCCATGCCCATGGTAGGGCAGGTGGGAACTAGATGATATTTAAGGTCCCATTCTGTGGCTCTAAGTTGACTAACACTGGATTAGCACACAGAAACCATAAATCCTTTGCTAAAAGTGTGTGCATTTTGGTGAGCAGAGAGGCTTGTGCGAGAAATAGGAAGGCACCAGCTTCTATTTTCAAAGGTATTTGTCTAAAAACACCAGGAAGGAGTTTTGTGTCTAATCCCAATGGACCTAGGATTGATGAAGACCTTGTTCTTTTTCAGTCCCTGAATATCTTGGCAAATCTGGTCCACCGCCCACCCCAGAGAGCTGATAGTCCACACTGTGCTCAATGCACACACATAACCCTCCTGCCAGCCCTAAGGTACAAAGGCAAATCACCTCCACATCTTCTTGTATTTAATGCTCTGTTGTTTCCTCAGAGCAAAGCACATTTTTTTGTTGTCTACATCTTTTCCTCCTGCTTGCTGAACAAGGGCAGCTGTATGGATGAAGTCTTGGCTAATAACCCATCATTTCCAGGCACGGTGTGTGTGCTGGGGAAGGAATATTAATTTGACAGAGAAAGGAAGATGCCTGTAGCCTGCTAACGTGCTTGATGCCTCTAATTACACTTGAAGTGTTTTTGCTGGTCAGGCCTAACACGGAAGCATTCAAGGGCAATTATGAAGCTGCCTGCTCATCACATGTCTGTGGCAGTGTTACTGCACCAGGAGAGAGACTGTGGTAAAGGCAATTAGCAACCTGTAAACATCTCCCTCTTTCTAGCCTCCTTCCTACTAGCCTGGAAAGGAAACAGGTTGGTGTAAAAGATTGTGTTTGTGTAATTCGCAGGGATGGAGATAAAACCAAGGTAGTTGGTGCTAGGAGGTCTCTGCTACAGTCCTGTGCCTTTGGCATATTAATAGAAATCTCTTCAGAGGAGCAGGGCAGGAAGTATCTGTTTGCAGTGGAGGGATTAGACACGGCAATCTCAATTGCTTTCTTGATTATGTCTGGTCCCATTTGCATGCAGAGCAGGAACCAGGCTCTGCTGTTGGAGGCAGCTCTGTCCTTGATGGCCCTGAGCTGAGGGCTGCACGAGGTGCTTTGCATACACTCTAAACCCCCACAGTCACTTCCCATTTGTTTCCATACAGTGCTTAGAAAAAGAAATGGGGTTTGCAAGCTGTCGACCTGGACCCATGCCAGGCTGGATGCATTAAATAGGTGTTTTGACATGCAACCTCTTCTTCAAGGCTGAGGTACAAACAGCAAATTTCAAAGCTAAATACAAGGCAGTAATGACTGGTCGAAGTTTAGTTCAATGTGTACCAATTAGACCACCATGATATAAAATGGGATGTTGGGTGAGGCGTGTTGAGAAATGAGAGTAGAGTGTAAATACTGAAAATACCTGGTCAGAGCTTCCCTTGCTAGTAAAGTAAGAACTAGATCAATAGCCACACAGCTGACTCCTGTAGCACCACTTATTTCCTTCTAATATGAGGGAGATGTATTTAATCCAGGGAAGGACATTCTTTCTGGCACAGGTTTGCTTCTGTTCATGCAATACCACCGACAGACCTCTCTGTCATATCCCAGGGGAGAAAATGTGGTTATTGAGTAACAATTTCAGCGATGGAAAAGCTGCTGTAGTTTCTGAAAACTGCAATAAACTGAATGTAAATATTTCCTACTAAAGTCAGCCAAAAGCTTAAAGTAAATTGAAATTCCAGTTATTCAATTTGAAACTCTCCAGATTTAATTAATGGGAAGAGCATGAGGTAATATTAAATTAGATTTGTCTGACTGGCAAATTAATGTTCACATACTAAAAAATTGGAGTTGATTATTGTTTAAGTGGATAGCTGGCATCCATTCTGATTTTCCTTCTCTGGAAGGCATGTGGTGTGTCCCTACCAAAAATGAAGCTGTTGAAATGATGCCCTTACCAACCAGCCTGGGAAATGGGGAGTTAAAGCAATCTCTCACCTACTGTGCTGCTTCTTCTCGGGTGAAAGAAGATGTATTCCTATATCTAAGCACTGTTGAATGTGTTCTCTAACCATGGCTGTGTTTTGTCTCTGTGGTACTCAGGTCAGCCTGAATTTGGCCCCAAATGCATTATGAGCAGCTTGTACTTCCCAAAGATGTCTCCTACCAAATGTATGGACTATCTAGAGAAGTTCATGTTGGGAGTGTGTCTCGTATCAAGATGAATTTTAATGTTATTTTTAATGTTGCAAACTTCCAAGTAATTAAAAAGAGAATTTTAGTTGGCAAAAATCATAATTTTGTAGAACTATTCAAACTGAAGCTATCCAATATCAGCTGAATTCTGCTGCATCAGTTGGATTCTATGCTACAAGCGACTAATGATAGTGTTCCTTAATTAATTTTGAGAACCTTGACCTTTCTAAATTCTCTTCTGTAAAGCAATATGCCTAATTATGTACTGCACAGTTAAACAAACTAATTATATAGACTAATGAACAAGAAAAAATCTGCATGACCCTATTTTTAGGATTCATGTTCTCTGATATAATCACTTCAAGGATTACATTTCTGCTTTGTTCTAACGTGGCTCATTCTTCCCTGGATGACAGAGTGGGAAATATGTGGCATGATTTTTAAATGTCATTTTGATGGAGCTCTGAAAATTTAACTTTTTAAGGAAATACTGAAATGTCTGAAGGGATTATTGGTGTTTGATTATTGATGTTGGATGTCAGGAAGAATTGTTGGACATCAGGAAGAATCTTCTCACTGAAAGGGTGGTTAAGCATTGTAAGGGGCTGCACAGGGAGGTAGTGGATTCACCATTCTTGGAAGTGTTCAAGAAACAACTAGACATGGCATGTAGTGCTCTGGTCTAGTTGGCAATGTGGAGATTGTAGTGCTCTGGTCTAGTTGACAATGTGGAGATTGGTCAAAAGTTGAACTCAATGGTCTTGGAGGTCTTTTCCAACCTTAATGATTCTGTGATTTTATGATTCTATGTGCTAGTGCTCTCAAACAGAACCAAAGAAAACTGAGACTATCACAGCATTTTGTACCTCTGCCTTCAGATTCCACCTGTGCAAGAGAATCCAGTTAACTGAATTAGCCATGCAGATTTATAATAGCATTTATATATCTAAGTGCAATAAAAATACATTTTAATTAAAAGAAACACTCTAGGGTCCTGTGTAATTAGCATCCTCAGTAGCTGTTTTGCTGTGTACTTGCAGACCTCTTAATCTTTTGCATCAGACCTGAATTGTTCATACCACCAAATTAGTCATGGCTGAGAAGGGTGATGTTATTTTCTGTGCAGGTCTGGCAGCAGTGTTGGGCACCCATGGCCCATGGAAGGGGAGGCCAGCCCCAGAAGGAAGTGGTTGGCACTGTCCAAGCCAGAACAACCTTCCCCCAAACTGGGAATTGTAATTTTTTTTTAATAGATCCATCCTCTCCCCCAGCAAGACTTCTGTGTCTGGGCAGAGCCCACCAGCATTCATTGAGGGAATATTTTCATTTTATTCTGAAGCAAACTCTGCATGCTGAGTTTGCCACCCAGAATATTTGCAGTGCCAAAGGAAGGGGTGTTCTCTGAATGAAAGGGTCTTTCTGGGGTCTGGTTACCCAAATGTGGCAGCTCAGGGATACCTTGAGCAAAGTTTGTGTCCAGATTATCGTGCTGAAGAGTTACCAGTGGACCAATTGCCCAGGAATTTCCTTAAACAATGAGCTGAGGAGAAATGAGTCTAAATCTTCCTTTGTTTCTCTCAACTGTTTTCCAGGATTTGGCCTTGCTCTCAACCTCCAGCCATCAGTGATAATCATAGGGAAATACTTTTTGAAGAGAAGACCCATCGCGAATGGCCTTGCTATGGCAGGGAGCCCCGTGATGCTGTGCACCCTGGCACCTCTCAACCAGTTCCTTTTTGACAATTTTGGCTGGAGGGGCAGCTTTTTAATTCTTGGGGCAATTTTACTACATTGCTGTGTGGCAGGAGCTCTCTTCAGACCCATCGGGGCAGCCACAGCATCAGTGAAAACACAGGTGACTGAGGAAGGGAAGGATGTTCTGAAAGGAAAGATCACTGAAGATGCTATGGAAATGAGTAGTCCCACAGATGTTCCTGTGAAAAACAAAACAGAAGAGGAAAGAGGAAAGGACTGTTGTGAAAAAATCAACCAGTACCTTGATTTTTCCCTCTTTAAGCACAGAGGGTTCTTGATTTACCTGATTGGAAATGTGCTCATGTTCCTGGGTTTTTTTGCTCCCATTGTTTTTCTGGCACCCTATGCAAAGCACACAGGCATCGATGAATATTCAGCTGCTTTCCTCCTGTCCATCCTTGCTATCGTGGATATGGTTGCTCGACCCACCACTGGCATCATTGCAAACAGCAAGTGGGTGAGGCCACGGATTCAATACTTCTTCAGCTTTGCCATTGCTTTCAATGGCACCTGCCACCTTCTGTGCCCACTGGCTTCCAGCTACATGGGGCTTGTTGTCTACTCTGGCTTTTATGGCTTGGCCTTTGGTATGGTTTGTGCCATGCTCTTCGAAACGCTGATGGACCTGGTGGGAGCTGCTCGCTTCACAAGTGCTGTTGGCCTGGTCACCATTGCAGAATGCTGCACAATACTGCTGGGCCCACCTATTGGAGGTGAGTGTATTTTCCTCATCTGCTTGCACTAGGTTATCACTTAGATTTAGACTCTTGCTAGCACAGTTTGTGGGAAATCATTCTAGGTGTGTTTCCCTGCTTCAACCCACCATTTTCCCACCAGTAACTGGACAGGGAAGGCAGATCTTTGATATTTCCTCCAGCATTTCCTCTTTGTTCCTTTCTGTGTACTCCTCCAGTTGAAGTCAAGTTTGGAGTGTGATCTTTTAATCCCTGATCCCTTCAAACACTTGAACTGAACTTGCAGAGCAGGACTTTCTACAACATCCAGAACTTCACACTTCAGACAGCTCCTCATGGAGATGCCTCCTGTTGCAAAAGCCTGGAGTCCACCCCAGTTTAAGCACTGTAAAATACAACAGTTTTATGAAATCCTCTTGTCGACTCAAACCTAAGCCTAGTTGTTTGTCGACTGGGCTCTGAGTAATTCCACTTATGGATTTCAGTCATCTTAGTGCAGCTGGTAGATTTAAAATGAAAAAAAAGTTTTATTTTGGATGGAATAGTTTGAAATATCAAAAGGCAAAGACCTTCAGAGGTCCATGAAGACAATATTGAACCTCCTAGCAGGACTTACAGTCATATGAAGATAAGTGGGAGGAGCAGTGATCACCTGTGAGCCTTAACATTCCCTCTATAGCATGTGCTGCAAGAAACACATATCATATTTGAATCTGGCATTTGGCTCAAGTACAGTCTTTATGAAATCCAATTTGGCTATGAATTAAATGGATATATAGGTGACATCCTCTCAGTGCACAGGTACCATCCTGCCTATGTGCCCTGTCCTGCAATTTGCATTTTACCTGTATGTAAGCCTGAAGAACTAGTTTGGAAACTGGTCACCTTTAAGAATGAAAAATGTTTGACTAGGTTGTGTGTGCTGTGTTTATCTGGATGTATAGGAGTTAAGCTCTGCTAAGTTTTTTGACATAACAGTATCATAATAAATGTAAAGAATGCACAGAAAGAAAGAAGTTTGAACCCATTTCCTGGATTCAAAACTGAGATCTGGGTAATACTCCATATGACACATCTTGCAGAGCCATTTAATTCTTCATATTACCATGTGGCTCATGCAGTGTGACAGAAGCAGCTGTATCCTCTTGCTGCCTTAGAGATTCATTATTTAATTAATGACAAACAAAAGAAAATATAATTTTAAAATGACCCTTTTCTGAATTATATAATTTTCTGTGTGGATGATTAAGTTAATGACCAGAGACTGCTAATGAGGCTAAAACAGTTCTATGTAATAATCAGTGATATTAGTTTTGTAGGATTTTCCCCACCATTTTAATAAGCAGCAAATTTATTGGTTCTTTGGCATTTTAATAACCTACTGCAGGGTTCTGCTTTAATGAACTAAGTAAATTGTTCCCAGTGTGTTTTATGACTTTATCTTATTCTCAAAGGAAAAGAGACAAGACTATCCTACTGTTGAATTTTCCAATACTCTACTCATTAAAACTCTCATTGAAACCTATTTAGGAGACCTCTAGGTCATCCTGATGAGCAGAAAAGGAAAAATTGTTGCAATTAGCACTTGGTTGATGTTTTACCAGTAACATGAAAAACACAGTACATTGAAAATGGTGTATCAAGAGAGCTAGGGATGATTTGGGAAAAAACATTGACCAAAACCAGTTAAAATTTATTATTTTTGTGATCAAGAAATCTATTTGTTGACCATGAAATCCCTTGTTAGTGTAATGTGGTGGGATAATTAATCATCAGCTTTTCAACATTAGGGGTCAATTGGTAAGTAATTACAGGTCCCTCTTTTTAAGGAGGAGGATGGGTTCCAAGAAGTCAGAGAGCTAATGGATGATGGGCCAGTTTCAAGGCGGACTGTGTGTAGTTTGAAGGCCAGGATAGGAGTAGGTCTTTAATTAGGATTTGGGATGTTAAGAACAGTCTGTGTTGCAGCAGTAAATGGGAATTAATGCTCAGGATCATAATCCCAATAAGATTTGCATTACATTTTGACATAATGGAGAACAGTGACATTTCAATTAAGCTGTCTCCCTTCAATTACTCTGTAACTCCGTAGCACAGGCATTAACCTTTGAGAAGAACCTGTCACATTTGTCTTGGCATTGAAATTATCTGACATTGACAGCATCATCTTTGCTTTCCCCCTGGAACTAATGTTTTTCAGTTCCATGCTGTGCCCTTTCATCTTTAGATCATGAGTATAAATGCAGAAAGGGCAGCTGTGACCAAAAGCTGAGTCCTCTCTAATGCTGGTGAGTGACCCATGGTGGAATAAATCAGAGGGTCTTTGTCAAGAGTCTGGGACAAAACCCAGTGGGCAAGTGCCATCTCAGGAAGGTCTTGGTGAAAGTTTCCACTCCTATTGGCAGCTTGAGGACTGCCAAGTCAAATGGACATCTTTGTAGTTGATCATTGGAGTCAACGTGGTCAGAGGATTAGTTTCTGCATGGAAAAAACTAGGAGTTCCTGAAAACTCCAGACATTGCAGTGCAAATTGTGTCCCCTTCTACTTAACTGTGCAAATTATTGGTAGCATTACCTCTACCAATGTCAAATACCCACAGTGGAACACATGTGAAGTATCTGCAGGTTCAGGGTGTTTGTGGAAGAGATCAAAGTCCAGAGAATATCTTATCCTAAAGCCATGAGGATGTTCGTTTATACTTAGGATCTGAAAACACAATATCCTTGCCTGCATCTCTAATTTTTTTTTTCTTTAAATATATATTTTACAGGAATTCTTATTGACACCTTTGGGGACTATAAATATATGTTCATTAAATGTGGAGCTGTGATGGTCCTGGCAGGAACTTTCCTGTTCGTCATGAATTATTATAATTATCGTATGCTTGCCAAGGAGGAGAAGGAAAGAAAGGCAAAAGAAGAGGATCCTAAATCTGTAAGGACAGAAAATGAAAGCAGAAATAATAACTGGAACAAAGACACTGCACAGGATGGGCCTGAGCTGGAACCTTTGAAGGAGGAACAAGAAGAAATAAAGAAGGAAATGAATGGCACAAATGAAGTTTAAACCTGTTCTCATAGACTGAACTGAAAATGACTTCTGGGTTGCTTAGGTGAGCACCAGCTGTGAAATCACACTAGGATTTTTAAATTTTGCTCTATGCTCTGCCATGTGCATTCTCTTCTTTGTTGCAGGAGAAGACTAGAACAGAAACAAGCCTCATTTCTTATGAAGTGCTGGGACACTGTGCAGAATCCCTATTTGCATACCAAAGGTCCTGCAATAATTTTCTTCAGCTATTTCCCATTTCCCAGAGGGGCTGAGTTGGGGTGCAGCTGCCACCCTGCTGTTACTCCCTGTACTTCAGAGTCTCTGCAGGGCACTTCAAGTGGCTTTGCTTTGGGTGCTGTGGTGACTCTCACTGCAGTGTCAGAATTATCCCAGGGATTTGGTGCTGCCTTCCACTGGCAGCTGCACTGTGGCTTGCACCTCTGTCTCATGGAAATGTAAAATAGACCTTACACTCATCACAAATACAACATGAAATATCTGTCTGCACAGAACAAGGGCAATACATGACTGCCCATGTCTCCTCCATCCTTGTGGTTGGAGTGTGCTCAAGAGGAACTTGGGGTGGCTCATCATGGCTTGTCCAGGGACTTTCTCAGGGACATTTGCATTCAGCAAAGTGCCTTGAGAAAGGTGATGTTATATTTCTCAGGGACATTTGCATTCAGCAAAATGCCTTGAGAAAGATGATGTTATGCAGAGAGCCAGCACATGGCCAACATGCTACAGGAGTTCTCCTTCAGGTGCTTTCTCTATGCAGGGCAGAAATTTAGTCTTAAAAGGCTTAAACTTTGATCTGCATTCGAACAGCACAAATTAAAATTTTCCCTAGGAGGTTACAAAGTCCTTATTATCCAATTTCTGAGTGCCTTACCATTTTTAGCATGCTTTTTCTTTACAACACCCTGGTGAGGCAGTAAGTGTTGCTACTATTAATTAATTGCACAATTGAACTGGAGCACAGAGAAGCTGTGGGCATCAGTGCATCAGTGAATAAAGCTTAGGCAATGCCAGGGTGGAACGAGGATCCACTGCCCTGAGTTAGATGCCTAAAAGCCCTGCTGAGCACAGGTAGAAAATAGGGAATACCATGGATAGCTGTGCATCAAGCCACAGCCCACTGTGCAGTGCAGCCTGATTACTGTGTGCCTCAAACCACTCAGGATTAGTGGTTTGCAAACACTGTCTCAGAGTTGTGACCTGGTGCCTTGTATTTATAACCTGGTTAAGTTGCATCCATCCTGGAGGGAATCCAAACACAGATGCCTCTCTGTTATTTGGGCCAGGATAGGCACTTCCCTGGTGCTTGCTCTCTGCAATATCTGCTGGCCTCATCCATCCTATTGCATGAAGTAAAGTTTCCCCAGGTCAGCGATGCAGAGGTGGAGCTGAGACCATGTAGGAGACTCTCAGCCCATGGTGGTAGTTTTGAGCTGGGAAGTTCTGGACTCTGATTAATGTATTTTACACTAATCAGCTGCTGCCCAAGAGCCATGGATGCTGAGCATGACATCATGCAGTTGAATCATGAGCCTTTTGTGGATTTAGCTCCAAGTGACTAGATAAAAACAAGGACTTTCCAGGCAGATGACTCAAATCCAAAGCTAACACCAGTCCAAAAGCTCTCTCTCCTTTTGCTTTGTTTCAATAATACCCTTATGTAATCACATAGCACTTTTTTCATGACTTTGTCATTAAAGAACTGTATTTAATTATCACTTGTGCACACACTGTGAAGAATGGCTTGTAAAAATATTTTCATAGACACTATACTCTTAAACTTAGATCTTTTGTATCTTCTTGTACAAAACCTTTTTCTGTGAAATCTTTTGTTCCCCTAAAGAATACTGGTCTTTGGCCATTGACTCCTGTAGGACATAAATTTTATCCTTATGTAGTATCTTGTATTTTCTCTGAAAAAACCAAAATCTCTATGATATACTTAGGTTTTTGGTGCTGTGTTTTTAATATCCTTTATTTCTGTCAAATATAACTATGATATTTCAGTAAAAAAAAAAGACATTGATAGAAGGTCCTGAACATTTTCCAATGCCTTCTGGAAGCTTTCATATACTTAATAAAACTCTTAAAAAATGAAATGAGTTTATATTTGCCCATGTACATAAAATTGCCTTTGTATTCAATAATTAATTTATACTCACAGGACTTCTAGTCCAGCTCCATGTAGATATTAATAGACTTCTTGGTTTCAGCCTCTTCTTCCAGGACCTCCTTGCCACAGGGTTCCTTTGCCATCCTCAGTGATCAAACCAGTCTGACTCACATCTCTGGTTGTGTGGGCCCATGAGCAGTGGAAAATGACCTGGCAAGGAGCTGACAAGATGATTTTCATACCTTTCCATCAGGTTGTATCAATTAATTCTGGGCACCAGATTCCCAGCTGTCCTTACAGCAGGAGCTGATGCTAAGGCTCCTCACCTAGCAGAAACCCAAAGAAAGATTTTTAGGTCATAAAACTTTGTTAATATAGATAACATTTTTAATACAAAGTCTTTCTGTTCAGCTACCTATGAAAATCCTCTGGAAAAGAGATGGAATTTGTTAAACTGTCCTTGAGGGCAAAACCTGCTACATTAGATTAGATCTTTAAGGCTTCAGAATTCTTCTAACGTTAAACAGCTACTTCATTTAACCTACTCACCCTCCTGTCACAGAAACATGTACTGCCTTTCAGATTACAGCAGTATTTCTGTCAGGTAGGAATCCTGACTATTTTAGGACCATTTCAGTGGTTATGGCTGGTTTGCAGTGGTGGATGACCTGACTCTTCCCTGTTACCTGCCTCCTGCTCCCACCCTACACCCAAACCTCTGATTGTGGCATCTCACTGATCACTGCAGCAAAGCAAATCCAAATAACTGTGTACTTACCAGCCTGTGAGTAGCCCTAGAAATGCTTCACTGACTCAAATCCTATGAATTCAACACCTTGCAGGCTCAAGCTCTAATCCATGCTTTGGAAAACACTCCAACTTTCCTAAGAACACTTTCAGTTATTAAAAATGACTGGTGCAATATGAAATATCCATTACAAAAAAAGGTCTTGTGATAGAGTAGAAGCTGCCTGTGCATCTAATTTAGTGATTTGTGTGGCAAATTGAGCACAATATTCATATTTACATGCATGCTTAAGTCTGGAAAGCAGCTGTGTAGGCAAGTCAAGAGGTGTGAGTGTTGTCCCATAAATACATGGACTAGGCACGTGAGGGACAGTTGGGCTATCAGATGTGCAAGGATGATTGCTAACACTTTCATTGGAGTGCAATTATTAGACTTTTCTTTTTTTTTAGTATTTCATTAGCTTATGACCTTATTGGAAGCAATTGCCCATTGTCTCCAGGGCTGCTTGAACTTTGGCAAGAGCTTGATTTGGATTCTGAATTATCATTGCCAACAACCACAGAAGAAGCCAACAGAGCAGGCAACCACACAGCACCCCCAACTCAGCATGTTCTGCTGGTGAGGCATGAGTGGTCCTTGATGGGGAGGTGTGACAAGTACCATGGATTGGATTTAGATTTATCCCACATACTCATTCTTTTTTATTTATTTACAGATCCCCTCCTCACTTTTACCCTCCCTGTGTTTATCTTTCCAAATTTAAAGGCCTGGAGGAGGAATTCAAATATTTCAACACTTAGTCTGATGTGGTAAAATTTGTACACCTTCCTACCACCCTATTTAACAGTGATAGAGCAGTGACTGTGCCACGTGAGGGAGTGTCACACTACTAGAAAAGGACATTTTCTGCCATCACACATTGTGCCAGATGCTGCTTTGCCACACATAGTGTCATCCTCCTTTAAATAACAAGAATGAACCATGTCAGAAAGTGAAAAAACATTTGGAGAGACTTGAGAAGTCATGAACCACGAATGAGGAGAGGCAACTCGGTAGTAAGTGTGTTAAAAATAAGCAAACAAACAAATGAAGTGCCAACCTATATGTTTGAAATATTCAATCGTTTTGGATGACACAGGAGATTATTCAGAAGGACAGTTCCCATGGCAGCTGACTCCAAATTTATTTGGCTGCTTTCAGAAAACGCCTAGTAGACGATACAGGTGCATTGAGATTACACTGAGGAATGAATTTCAAAGACAACTTTTGTGCCCTCTGCGGCAACACTGACATTGTCTATAAAATAGTGTTATTTAGACTTATCAGAACCACGTCAGGACGTTTTGATGAGTGACATTCATAACTGTCAGCAAAGCTTCCCACAATGGCAGTAGAGCTCAGACACACAGACTTGATTTGCTGTCTGCTCTGGCACTCACTTAAGTATTGCTGTGCTTTAGTTTGGATTCAGGGAGAGACACATTTACATCCTGACACCAAGAAAATGAACATATCTAGGTAAATGAGATCTTCCATGCCACTGTGGTCAAGACTATTCTATCACATAATTCCCTTTTATAGACCACACAACCTGTTGTCCTGCAGAGCAAAGCACCTGTCCAGGTGTGACCCTGCCATGACTTTTCTGCCTGCAGCTTTGGTCTATCTGCAGAGGGTGAATCTCCCCTGTTCGACAGCACAGGAGTCTAGAGGCTTAGACAACATAATCCCACATGGCTTGAGAGACCTAATCCCTTAGCCCATAAATCAAACCATTAAAGAGGATATCTATGCAAGAGGAAAACTCTATGTCCCCTCTCTCCAAAAAGGCATAAATTTGGATGATAGTTAAAAATGATCTGTGGGTTGTTTTTCGTATTTATTAATATATTTTTTTACATGGTCATATGTTACTATTTTCAGAAACATACTCTACATCTCTTTAGCTTTAGTATTACTGATGATTTTGCTCTAAAAATGCTTCCTCCAATGGTTTCTCTTCTCTTTTAAACTCCCTTATTCAGCCACACTAACTTTGCACCGCACTTGGCTGTCATAGTGTGCTGTTTCTATAATTTTTAAAGAATCTTTTCCCCTATTCCAACGTTTTTGAAACACTGCAAAGTCATTTAAGAGTCATAGATCATGTTTTAGTCAGCAATTCAAAATGCAATTTTGATGAACAGCCTTAGGAATGAGTTACAGGGCAGGGAAACCTCCAGAGTATCAATACCAAGTCTCTTGCAGAGGGAATGGGCAGTGCATGGAGGGGCAGGGAAACCTCCAGAGTATCAATACCACGTCTCTTGCAGAGGGAATGGGCAATGCATGGAGAGTTTGGCACAGGCACCCAGGTTTGTACCCTCCAGATACAACAGTCCCTCCCAGTGCTCAAAAGATGCATTTACATTTTGATTTCTCTGATTTCACAGGTAACTCAGTGCCAGATAATCAGTGCCCAAGGCTGTCTGAGTTGGCTATCACAGAATCACACACAGAATTACAGGATGGTTGAGATTGGAATGGACCTCTGGAGATCATCTAGTCCTGTAAAGTCTCTTCAGAGACTGCATGTCCAGCATTGCTTCTCTGCAAAGGCTTATTCATATCACACCAGGGCTTGCAAGTGGCTGAATTAGTGTTTCCCAGCCATGCTGTGGGAAAGGCTAGAGACAGTCCCAGTAGGACAGCATATAATTTAAAGCCTTTTGGTGAATGCAGCTCTGTTTTATGTCTTACCTATCAAGGCATATATGCCCAGAAGATTTTTGGAAGGATAAGAAAGAAATGCATCTCTTGCTAAAGGCAGCTAAGAAGTATCTTATTCTAGAAAGGATGGAGCTGTTCCTCAATACACACATAGGACAGACTCCTGCACTTTGCCCATAGGACCTGAAGTCTGGATCTACTTCAGACAAAGTTTCTGACAGTCCTAATGGTGCAAACACCTCAGCTGGTATTGTTCATCATCACACCATCATCATCACTTAATGGCCTGTTTTTTTTCTGACAGTCCTAATGGTGCAAACACCTCAGCTGGTATTGTTCATCATCACACCATCATCATCTCTTAATGGCCTGTTTTTCATTTCGTAGAATCATGGAATCAACCAGGCTGGAAAAGACCTCAAAGATCATCGAGTCCAACCCTACCGTGGTTACTAAGTGCCACATCCAACTCATTTTTCACACCAGAAACACAGACACACAGACTTCCTATAGGCTCTCCAGAGTTTTTAGACTTCTATCTGCTCAGTGCAAATATGTCCCACCAAAACATGCCACGTGAAGTAATTCCCACCTTCTGTGGGAATGCTGCTGTTTGGGATGGGCACCGAACAAAAAGCTACTTCTATGCTTTCTGGGTCAAATCCATTGGCTTTCAAGGAGGGGAAGAAATCCATTCACCAAAGATGTCAGCTTTAAAGTCTGACTAACCCTGGACACATCAGATTCCTTATGCATCCTGGATCCCCTTTGATGTGCAAAGCAGAATAGTTCAGATGAATAGATACAGCTGCAATGAAATAGAGACAAGCACTTCCCTCATGCTGCAGAGTCTGGCTTTCCCTTCCTGGACAGATGAGATTCTTAAGCAGTTTTTAATCAGTGTGTAATCAGTCCCAGCCATTAGTTATGCCATCTGATCACAAAGCACAACTCCAGAGAGAGATCCTTAGAATATCTAGGAGGATCCATGCATTATTAAGTGAAAAAACCACAGACTCTACCTATCACCCATTAATACTATGTATAAGAAGTGCTTGTTGAGCAAACTTGCCAGGTCTAATTATTCTCCCAGCAGATTATGTTGGGTTTTTTCAGCACTTCTACAAGTCTAATGGAAAGCTCACAACTCTGATCCTGCAGGGGCAGCGTGGGGAAGAAGATCTCTCTGATGTGCTTCAGATTTCTGAGATAGTCCTACCTTGTGCATACATGCATGCACCCACATCCCAGCCTCACTCCAAGAGATCAAAGGGAAAATCCACATGCTAAAGCCTTGGATGCAGGGGCTGCATTCCCTGGTGATGTCAGGATTGATGTGCTAAAATACTGTGAGTCACTCAAATCTGGTGTCAAGAGGGATCCTCAAAGCATCTTTGATGGTGCCAGGTGGGTCCTAGCCATGAGCCAGTGACAATATGAAGCTAGAAGTGAGCTCCTTTCAGCACTGACCTCAGACCACAGTCAGGGACTGAGGAGGCAACACACCTTGCTCTTCATGGCTGGGCTCTCTATTCCACTCTGCCAGGCAGGACAACCCATGTTTGTTTACAGCTGATGACCTGGGACATGATGTGTTCTGATCTATATTTCATATTTCTCTGGCCATTTATTTTTAGATCTCTTTGTGTTATTTTCTAGAAGTCAACTTAACCCTGAGATTGTATTTGCTTGGGCAGATTTTTTTGAGCACTTGTACCCCTTCATGAGATGCTGTCTTCTCCAGAAAGTCAGTCAAAAGTCTGTGCTGTTGGGTTGATATGGGGAATATGGATGAGTGAGTCCTCATCCAAGAAGTTAATCAAGACAACTCTGCTGATTAATTAAGACCAGAAGCAAAAGCTCTCTGCTGCTCAAAGGGTGTTTCACCATGCAGATGGGGCTTCTCCTGCATGGAGTGCAAACATGTCATCTGTATCATGGTATTTAAACAGAGATCTACAAGGAGGAATCTAAAGATAAGCTTCCATTTGGAGACCTCCATCAGTGGATTGGCTTAGAAAATCCCAAATATCCAGAAGACTGGTGTCCTTCTCACTAAGCTCAATGCTTTGGAAAACAGCCTGTTTTATAATTTTTTCTCTTCCTTTTTTTGTGAGCAAACCACTGCCCATTTAATCTAAAGAGATTGTCAGTGTAGGGGCTAGAAATATATTGAATTAACTTATCCCCTAGGTAATCCTCCTCTGATTTACCTGTTACAGATATCCTTCAAAATAGAGTATTGTTTACTACATTCCAGTATGAAACATGACTGGCAATAATATAATGATTTCAGCTTTCAGCCAGAGAAGATAGTAATTATACACCATATAAACACAATTGCAGTGAAGCAGCTTTGTAATTACAGTGTAACTAAGCTGTACCTCATTTACTTGTATTCTGAAGTGCATTTGGAGTTAGCAATTAGGGCCAGTACATGATTAAACACTTACCTTCACCAAAACCAATATATATACCAATATACTTACCTCCACACCGTGTATTATTTTTCACTCATATCTACCATGAACCTAGATATTTTCCAGGGATTAATGATAGGCTGTGAAAAGTTGATAGCCTGAAGTTCAGCAGAGAGCCATTAAACTGGCCTGGTCATTAATCCCTAGAAAATACCCTGCACCAAGGTTGTTATAAGGTGAATATGGAAAATAACTTTCCACTCTTGTTGTCTCTTGCCTTGGCTGTTACCTCTTTGTCAGTGTGTAGAAACAACACCCCAAATGCAAATGACTCGCTGGGATTTGGGTGTGCCTGATGTTAAGAGGATGAATCCTCCCTCAGTTCCCCTTTGTATGGCACTGAGGCTACCAGTAGAAGATCCTGCCTGTGTTCCAGCAAGTTTGTCATAGCCACAGTTGTCTGGCAATGTTTGGAGGTTAATTTTAGACCAAACCTCCATTTTCTGAAATGTGCAATTCCAAGCTGAGAAACAACACTGGAAGCCAAGCAAAAATATCCATTACCAGGGGAATATGTAAAAACATTGTTTCATCAGTCATCCTGCTCACACAACTCCCTCCCAGACCTGAGAGTGGTAATGAAAGTAATTTAACATACATCTATAATTAATTTACTACATTCTTCCTGCCGATGGCAATCATCTTACCTAGGAAAGTTCATGAAATTGATCTTAATGCATAAAAACAGAGATGGAAAAGCATTAAAGGCAGCTAAATGTGGTTGACTTCTAAGCGTGTAAGCAGTTAAGCACTGTTTGGAGAACCGTTTTGGGGCTGATTTAGCAGGAGCCATTACTTGTGAGAAATGATGGGGAGCACATGAGCTGAGCAGGGTTTTCCCCTCGACACATGCAGGTTGTGAGCACTGATGAGAGCACCAGCCCTTGCTCCTGTTGTGCATAATGTGAACAGAAATGTGAGTGTAGTTTCAAAGAGGCTTTGCAGAAGGGATAAAACTGCCAGAGAGCTGGAGGTAGCACCAGGGGTACACACTGCACAAGCTCATGGCTGTTACTCCAGTGCCATTTGAAGCCATGAGCACAGGTCCCTGACATTCTGTTGGGAGGACAACTCTGGCCAGTGTGCAGAACATCCATATGTGCAGATGGGTCTGGGCACCGTGCACTGCACACACACTTAGCTGTGCACATGTTGTATGCAGAGAACAGATACTACATGCATATGACAGAGAGTCCTATGTATACCTGTACAGGCTGTTTCTAAGGCTTCCTAGTGGCTTAAAAAGCATTCTGGGGTTACTGAGACATCACTGAGCCCTTGTCTATGATCCATTATCACTTTACCAGCTGTGGCTTTTCTGCACATCCACACTCAGCTTGGCTGGTAGTTCTTCCCCTCCCAGTGTCTCTACACTCCCTAGAGCAACACTTGGGACTGTCATATACTTATCTACAGACTGTGATCTGCACATCCTAGAGACCCTACTACAAAATAGAGGTCATGACATTATTACTTCAATATGAGCTGGAAAACCCAGAAAAGCAGGTGCCCATAAGAAATGCTCTGTAGCAGCTGTGTAAATATGTATATAAATAAATAGGAAGGCTTGTAAGTGTGTCTTCCATTATTGTGCCCTCCAAAGGATGGAGTACAGTAGCCTTACATGGATGGGGGACAGAGGAGAAAGAGCCACTTGTTGCTTTGGTGCCCCCTTCAAGGTGATGCACAGCCTGTCCTGCAAGAGGAGAAGGAAACCTTACATGGGAAACATCACTCCTCCTATGAAAGAGCCTCAAAGACCATGGAGGTAGGGCAGTTCTTTCCTTCCCCTATGCCTGCCTGTGCCTGAGGACCCACCAAATGGACCTTTGGCCTCTGTTGGCTGCTCATCATGAGCGTGGCCAAATGAGGAAGATTCCTCAGCAAGACTCAGTGAGAGGCATTTTCTACATGCTTCTTCCTCCAAGTGTAAAGGTGTTGACTGTCTTCTCCTTAATACCAAGAAGAGCAGGATGTGTCAGGTCTGTGCTGCCAGAGAGAGGCATGAAGTGGCCTAAGGACCTGGGTTGCTGCAGGACTTTTATTACCCCTTGGCTGTTAAGCAGCTCATCACAGGGCAGCAAACGCTGTCAGGGCTGGCTGTTGGGGCTATGAGTGGGACAGCCAGCAGCCAAATGTGAAAACGAGGTCTTCAGCCAGTGGAAAGTGTTAAGGGTTGCTTTGAAATGTTGGGATGTGAGCCCTGAACACCTGCTTTTCACAGAGCCTCCATGGCAGGAGCCTGGGAAAGCATCTGCCCCACCAAAGCCCAACCCCAAAATCCAAACCAAGGAACTACAGGAAAGGTGCTAAAACTGGGGAGGTTCCTCTGCAGAGGTTTGTGCTCACAGCTCATGCTGGCAGGCACATGACTATTTGCTGTGCCCTCCTGGAAGAGACTGCAGAGGCTCCTGCCCTGCCCAGCCCAGCCCTGACCAACTCATGGCATGAACTACTATGTTGTGCAAGAACTCCACACTTTCTTCTCTTTGACACGAAAGAGACTTTAAAACTAGAAAAGCCCCGTAGTAAATCCTTTCCTTATAAATATTTCAGGACACAGGCATTACATGGAAAGGTTGAGACAAGGCTCAGGGACACATGGATGGCACTTGCCACCTCTGTCTTGTGGATCAAGCACTTCTCTTCCCATAAGCACTTGTCTCTAGTGAGGCATCGCTGCAGGGGACAGCCCCACTTTTGCCAAAAGGGAAAGACTTTAGCAAGAAGCAGAAAAAAAAGGAAAAGATTCCCTGGGCTGAAAGCACAGTCTGAGTAGGGTTCTATGTCCAGGAAAAATATGGACATTGGCTGTGGCAGCACAGATGTCAGTGAGGAGCACAGGGCAAGCTGCTTTCCCTAGTCGAGCTCCAGCACTGAGAGATAAATGCCCTAAGAGATGCTAATTATCAAGATTTTCAAATATCAGAGAGACTTTACTCACCTAAGAAAGAGGATTTTAGTGGTGCAGATGGTGGGAGGAGTATTAGACCAGTGTTGGACACTTACAAACAAAACCAAACTTGCCCTTTCTATAAATTCCCATATCCCTCAGCTTGGCTTCTTCCCACATGGCAGTTATGTGCTGATTAGGTGTTTCTGTCTTTCCCTGAAGTGGTTGTGGTTTTGGTGACAGTATTATTAGCTGCTGTTGTGAGATTCGCAGCTGGAAAATAGATCATGGAGTGTAGAGGCAGAATGGAAACCACTCAGGGTGAGAAAGATGCAATAGGCAACTCCCCTTGAATGAACTGTGCTAGATCAATTTGAAGTATTCTTAATCATATCTTCTTTAATTAAGGAAAGGCAATATTTTTTTCTGAAAAAAAATGGCCTGTTCCAAAGGACAGAGATAGGGGAAATAGTTTTTGGAAGTTTGTAGGCTTTTCTCTCTAGATTTATCTGATATTCATCAGCAAATGTTATTAAATAACAATTGCTAATGGAATATGCAGAATATACAGCAGGGCTCTGTGTTTTAACAGCTAATAAAATAAAGCCCTTAGATTAAGGATGTGTGGGCACATAGAATCATGTAAGTGATGCTCTGAACGTGTGTTTTCTGTTTCAGTGACTTGTCAGCATTATGTAGAACACAAATACACGTACAGGGACTGAAAAAGCAATAGTATTGTCACTATTAGTCTTGTAGCTTGAGAACAAATTAGTGGGTTTAGGTGGCAGAGCACATCCCAGAGGGACATGACTTGCCTGACAAATCCCACGTTCTATAGCACTTCAAAGTACATAGTGCTCATCATTTTTGCCTATTTTAAAATGTGCTTTGGATTCCTTTTTTCCTCCTGATTCCTGTGAGAAGTGGCTAAAAGGGACCTGATTTTCCCAATTGCCCTTTCAGAGACTCTTACTGAGAGACAAGAAAATATGAACCAGGCACTCATAGGTATTGGTGCACACTGGAGCAAGAACCTCTTTCCTGACTGTTTTATGGCACTTTGCTTAATGAGGAGCTGCATTGTCCTACTGGAGAGTAATCCTCCTTTTTAATCCAAAGAAACAATGTATTTTGTATATTTTTTCTTGCTGATAGCCCTGCAAATGTTATGCAGGAAGGGCCATTATTTTTCTTTTTTTTCCTTTTTTTTTTGGGTTTTTTTTTTTTTTTTTTTTGGTTGTTTAGTGTAGAACTAGGAAGGAAACTATTTAAAAGAGACAAAAGATATTTCAAGTCTGACTTTCATCTCTCCTTCCATCAGTCATAGGAGGAACTAGACTGGACACCACAGAGGAGTAAATAGAAACCAAGTATTCAACAGAGAATAAAAAGAAACAATTGCTTTGAAACAATCTGAACAATTCTAGAACAATCTTTGAAACAATCTGAACAATTCTAGAACGATCAAAAAAAAAAAAAATCAACGTTTTCTCTTTTTTTATCCAAACGATTCTTGTCAAGAAGCCAAATACTCCAGAAGAGACACAGGTAGTGCTGCTACAGAAACGGCTTTAGCGAGAGAAAATACACTCTGCTGTGTTACTTAAAGGTGGAAAAAAAATACCTGGACACATTTTCACCCTGCAGTGGGTGAAGGCAGAGCGTGGGAGCAGCAGCCGCTAGAGATCAGCCTTGCCCCACTCTTGCCGCAGCACCAACACCCTTGGCTCACCTTCCCCTTGCTCCATCCCGGTTTTTTAAATCGGAATGTGCCTGCTCTTCCCTGTGCATTTCCAGATTCCCCCGTGCTTTCCCATCCCTTTCAGCCTGGCCGTCATTAATTAGCTGCCAGCACGGGAGATGCGTTTTCTCGCAGAGAGATTATGAGCATCTCTCTGCAGCAGAGATGCCAAACTCCCTCTGCCCCCAGGCTGTTTGCTTTGTTTTGGCTGCTTTTTTATGCAAACCTTTAGAGTTTGGTTTCCCCTCCGACTCCTATCTGCTGTCAAATGACTGTCTTAGCCCTATGACTGATATTTTTCATTCTAAATTGCACATAAATCTGGGAGGGGGGGGAGAAAAACAGACAAAGGAAAAAGATGTTTTGCTTTTCTATAAGGGTTCTCCCATTCCAACCTGCTGCCTGCTCTCTGGGATTGGAGGCAGGACAAGCCCAGCACTATTCTGGTGGGTATCCATCCTGCCCTGTGCCCACACCAGTTCACTTACACACTGGGAATACTGGAGGCAGAGATTGAGCACTGCTCAATAACCAAAGTGGCTAAGCTGTGCACAGTGTTCCTCCATAAGGACCAACTCCACAGATGCTTCCCCCTGGAGCAGAGCTCTTCCAGCTCCCACTTTATGCCACGCTCAGCTTAATGCTGCAATTAATCTCCTAGTTTCCCTGTGTCAGGTATTTCAGAACTTCCCTGATCATCTCTCATTTGGTGCCTTGGAAATGTATTGAACATGATGTGCCGACATAACCAGCCGTGACAAATTGTCCTGTAGATGTGGGAGGCACATGGCATACCAAAGGATGCAAAAAAAGGCTAGGAAATTGGCTTCAACTTTGTGTTATAGTTCCATGGTTTTCTGAGGAAGAACCATGTTCATCCTCAGGATTTGTCCCAAAATGTGCTTTACCAAATAGATGGGGTTATCTTCCTAAATGCAGAGCCCCAGAGTTGACATGCATGTCTGTGTGTGAACATATTGATGTTCATATGTGCACCCCACATGGTGTGCATGTGTTTTGAATGTATGTCTCACTATTAGAGTAAAAGAGTTAACCTGTAATCAATATTTTCAGATAATTACCATCCCTTCAATGAAAGTGTACAGCAGTTCTCATCATGCCACACTGCAAAAACCTACCCATGGGTTGGCTTAAACTAGTGAGGCTACTCTCCTCATTCTCCAGCTAAAATGAACAAACTGAAAATGAAAACTAAACCAACATGACTGTGTGGTACACTGAGGACAGATGTGGGCTGAGTCTCCTCCTGCTCTAAGCTGGGCAGATGTGGCAGCCCCCAAGGGATGTACCTGCCTGAGGACACTGCTGCTCTGGGAATGATGCTGCCAGCTGTCTGCATGGGGGAATTTGAAATCCACTGTCTTCAGGTGCTGGGAACATTCCTCCTCCTGCCCATCTCTGGGAGACAGAGAGCACTGGAAGATGGCCCAAAATCATTTATGAATTCTGCAGAGATTGCAGTGTGCAGAGTTTTGTAGAGCTGGCACTTAGTGCACACAGCATCAAATGTCTCTTTTTATATTGAAAAGACAGTTATTGGCCAGCCAAAAATCAGATTCTGACACACCTGTGCTTATCTCAATCTTGAAATCCTGAAGTGCCAATATCTACATATTTGGCTTGTGATGAGCAGGAAGACTCTCTTCAAAGCCAAAATTGACAGCCTGTGTCTGCTGGATGATGGAAATCAGATTGGAAGAACCATGAGCCACTAACCCAAAGTGATCCCTGCACACTGGGATGGGAGCCTGAGAGCCAGAGCCAGAGTGGGAGGAGAGAAAACAGTGCAAGAAGTGTCAGTCCAAAATAACCTTCATGGCTGCCCAGACTGAGAGCTCTTTTGTGCTTTCACACATGGGATGTGCACACATTATTCCTACACATTCACTTAGTGTCACCAAACCCCTCATGCCTGCAGAGGACAAGAATGAGCCCATCATTGCAATATCCACTGCTGCATGTGCACAGTACAGAGGGCTCTACAAGAAACATGACAATATCTGAGAACCCAATCTCTTTCAAAGTGAGAAAATAACCAGGAAACATTGGAGTGAGTCCCAAAAGAGATGTCACTGCATTTAATGTGTATTTATGCAGCTATTTAGAAGCAAACGAGAAGCAGTGATTATGTATAGAATAAAATGGAACAACAAATTTAGATTGTTTTAGTTTCCTCTCTATCTGATTAGCCAGGAAGAACAACAGACTGATATGCTCTGAACAAACAGGAATACACTAAGCCTAAATGCTCTGGTCCTTGGGGGATTCATTTTTATTTACTGCAGGAAACAAAGAAGGAGAACAAAAGAGATTTGTTTTGAATCAGCTGTGGGGCTTGGCAGGCCAGGCTGAGCTGATCCTTCTGCACACCTATGTGCTGCTGAACTTAATGGGACTTCGTGGTGCCACTTCCCTGCTCCTGGGCTGAGAAGAAGTCCTCAGTTAATTGTAGCACCAACAATGACAGCTTTGCAAGGCAGTTGGTGGGAATTGTGGCATGGGAGAGGGCTGCAGGACAAAGTATTCCTCTCCTGAGCACACCTAACAGCAGAATATTGGGTGGAAAAGCTGAAACCAGTGCCTCAGGATCCCCTGGCTCAGAGGTCTGCTCAGACCTCTCTGGGACCTGACCCAGATGCAGAGAGAATGAAAACTCATTATGGATACAGCCAGACAGGATGGACAGCAGTGATTTTCAGGAATGACCAGCAATCTTCCCAAACTCCATGCACAGGTATCAGGAATGGTGAGTCCATGAGACTTCTGGTATGATCACAACACAAGATGTAACTGGGGAGAATTCCAGGAGCTAGGTTTTAAAGAAGGAAGTAAACTGTGATTGGACATGAGCTCCTCACTAAATCTGTAATCCCAGAAAGACCAAAGTCACCCACTGTAGCTTTATTCCTGTAGAACCCCAACAGGCACACAAAAACATGTTCTTGGGTTGAACAGGAGCTGCTTGAGAAGCTCTTTGGAGTTTCATGATTTCATTCATGCACTTAGATGGATGAATGAAACTGTGGGACAGAACATGCTGTGGCATCACAAATCACCAATGAGCATCAGTGCTCAGTGCCCCAGGTGATGATATACATTACCAAGGCTTAGGTGCTAGGTTGGCAGGGGTAACATGTCTCAGATAAGTGCCAAGATTGGCTGGAATAACTAGTTCAATGATAAAGGTTTAGCAGGTTTTTCGTGCAGCAAATAAAATCCTACACCAACAAAGTCCTCATGACCTAAGTAATAAACAACACTGCTGGAGAATGCAGTAAGACTGCATGGAACAAGTGTTTTGTGTACATGTAGCCAGTGAACCAAACTTATAGACAACTGGAGAGGTCAAGCTAAATCTTGTTTCCCTCCTGTTCTCTCCTCTGGCCATGGTGCTGTGGGTGACTGTCAGGGCACAATATAATACAGCAGCAAGATATGCAATGAATTCATCCCCACTGGCCATCAGAGCCCTGTTCCCTCCCTGCTCTGTGGTGGTGCTGTGTGTGAGATAGGAAGCCTGAGTGCACCCCAAAAACTGCAAAACAATGGCAATATGGCTTAATAAAGGATAGATTTTATCCTCTCTCATCAAAATATAGGACACCAACTGCTTCACTCATTAACTTATCCCTGCCTCCTTAAATGTTTCAATAATATTCTTTCAGTTTCTCAGTTATGTTTTACATGGAATGAGAAAGTGTGTTTTTTCCCCACAAAACATGTTGTGCTATAAATACCATTACAGATGTACTTGAGAAACAGCCAAATAATCACACTGATGCAGAATAGAAAGAGTTGTTCCTGCTTAGAGTCAATGGTAAGATTTTCAACTTGCAAAAAGAACCCATTAAATATAAAGAAAGGTCAGCAGCATAATTCTTTGTTCCTCTCCCCAAAAAGGGATGATACATCAGAAACAAAAAAAAATATAATCTATGGTTTCTGCAAACACACTTTAGCAGATTTCTAAATGAAGAATGGCAATAGTTTTAAGAAGCCTGGCATGGAAAAGGTCATTTGTGGAAAGGAGAACCAGTAATGCAAAACCTAAGTGAAACAGAAGAGACTTAATAGAATATGTCAGAGAGGACCATTCAGCTGGGATAATAACAAGGCTTCTGCATATTGCTATGTTTTAGCCTATTTTGCCAAGCAAGTGAGGTTCACACAATCATACTCCATGCACCTCTGTGTGCCTATGTCTGTTCCTCCCAAGTTATTTTTGAATCCATGGAACTGTCTGCACCAAATTGGAAAGGGAGCAGCAGTTTCAAAAGCAACTGAGATCCTCTGGCTGTCATGAAAACAGGCACTGCTATTCCTGCGGGCTGCTGGTGGTAAGGCTGAAACTAGACCTCAGCCCCACTCAGATGTGGAAATGTCCACATGGGGACAAAAATGTTATCAGCAATCCAAACCCAGGAAAATATTCACCTGGAGCCTGCCCTTCCTGGCACCAGAAAATCAAACTACAGAGTACAGCTGTAAGAAATCAGCTTCTATTAGTCCCACTGCTGAAGGAACACCTCATTTAAAATTCCACTTTTCTGAGCAAGTTTTGTAAGGAGAAAGGTTTTTACTTCTGACTTTTATACACACATCTCAAGGCCATTGTAAGAATCTGTGAGGCTGCTCATTGCTGAAAGGCAGATCTGCAGAGGAAATGGCAGGAGAGGTACAGGCTGTGAAATCTTCTCTGTAACTCTTGGAGTCCAGGGAGGTGTTTCCCCATCTTGAACTCACATTGGAGACTAGTCTCAGAGAGACCTGCAGCACTCCTCTACCACAAATTTGAGAACCCAGGATGTCTCTATGTGGCTGTCCCCTTGATGCCTTCAGAAATACTGCAAGATTGCTGTCCTCTATCCAATGGTGTCTGGAAGTCTTAATCTCTCTAATGAGGTAGACCTTCGGTGCAGCCAAGGGAAATCCTATATGATGTCCTAGTTTCAGCTGGGATAGAGTTAATTTTCTTCTGGGTGTCAGTACACTGTGTCCTTCTAGGCTGAAGGACCCAAGCAACTGAAGGACATAAGTGTCAGTTCTTGGCCTTCATTGTCTTTAGAAAGGTATGGGACCCTGATTTTTTTATGGAGGAATGATGCTTTAACTTGTGGCTTTGGCTAGCTATGTTCAATTCTCCCTTAAACACATCACTTAGTGCTCAAGCCTCTTGGCACATAAACATTTTTATCCCCCTTTTATCTGCACTGACACTTTTGAAGCTGCTCTGCTGTTACAGCCCAGCCCTGTGATCACTCAGCTTTCCACCACTTGATGCAGTTCAAAACTCAAGGCAAGTTCAAAGCCCAGCTGGGGATGCACAGCTCCTTCCCAGTGGGGTGTGACAGGGTGAGGGTTTGCAGAAGAGAGGTCCTGGCTTTTCTCCCCATCACTCTATCCCTTCTTCATTTCACAACCACACCAAGTGTCCTTCTCTGCTGATAGCTGAGGATCACTCAGCTTTCCACCACTTGATGCAGTTCAAAACTCAAGGCAAGTTCAAAGCCCAGCTGGGGATGCACAGCTCCTTCCCAGTGGGGTGTGACAGGGTGAGGGTTTGCAGAAGAGAGGTCCTGGCTTTTCTCCCCATCACTCTATCCCTTCTTCATTTCACAACCACACCAAGTGTCCTTCTCTGCTGATAGCTGAGGGTCTCCACGATTTCACAACCACACCAAGTGTCCTTCTTTGCTGATAGCTGAGGGTCTCCACTGTGTGACCCTACATGTCCCCATGCCAACAGGCTTTGTGATGTGTGAGAGTTTGATGCTAACAAAGGCTTCCCAAAGAGCCTCTCTCTCCATTCCTCAGGTCCCCATCTGACATTTGGGGGGGGGTAAATGCATGAAAGATGAAATATTCAAAGACCACACCACAAAATAAAGACAAAATAGGCAAACCAAAGACCTTAAGCAACTGTAGTCATACAGATCACAGAGCCATGTATGGGAAAGCAACTTGTCCTGTCCTGAGTGTCCCTAATTCCAGACAGGAACAACCCTTTCTACAGGGTTTAAAAGTTCCCACTCATGTCAATCAGTGCTAGGTTAGGTCTCATGGACAGCTCAGGATTTGTTTCATGCTGTGAAATACAGATATCCCTGACATTGTTGCAGCCTCACATTGCTCTCCCAGATTTTGAAAGGGTGAAGGCAACCGTCCTATTAAAGCATCACAGTACTTCTAAACTTTTCTCCTCAGGTGAGGGGACAGGCCTGGAAATGTTATTTGCATTGGTGAGGAGGAGACTGATGGAATTGAGAAGCAACATTGGTAATCCTGATTTGAGGAAATGCCTGTGTTTGTCAGGATGTTACACCCTCCCTCCATTTATCTGTCATCTCTTCCCTTCTTCAGCTGACCAGGGAGGTTTACACTGACCAGATTTGGCAGGCTTTGTTTTGTGTATTTACTTCTTCCTTGTCCTCCTTGCAAACAAACCCACATACTCCACACTGACTAGAGCATCCATGCAGTGCATACAGACTATCATCTCTTATGAATGCACCAAAAAAGGTCAGAGTATTCAGCTTGCATTGCAAATCAGCACCAGTTATGTACTCTGACAGCACCAGATGTCAGCTCCAAAATGAACTGCATCTGTTCAGCAGTACATGAGGAGCAATGCATGTGAGGATGAGACCAGACTCTGGAATGGCCCCTTGGAGCCAGGGCTGTGGGTTTGCATTGCAAATGCAGCAGCGAGTCCATCTGCAAAGGCAGGTTTGGACTTCTCTCCTAGGACTTGTTGCTCTGCTTAAGCTGAGTTCAGAATGAGAATTGCAGGTAAAATACAGCAGTCAGACAAATAACTGACCTTGGGGCTGGTCTGAGTGTGCCAATTACCTTTCCTGGCTCTGAGCAACTCAGGTCTGCTCTTATTGGTCCATCAGTTCTTTCCCATTCCAAATGCTGCTTCCCACCAGCTAAGGTGTGTTACAAGACACTCCACATGACATCTACAGCAGCCCCTTGCTCTGCCTGTTGGCTGGAACAGATGACTTCAGTGGGTGGTCAAGTTCAGCTGAAGTTCAGACATGGTGTGCATTGGCCTTTTCAGCTCAGCTGCTTGTCCCCATAGTCCCACTGCTCCAGAAGGAAGTTTCCTAAAGAACTACTGGAAACACATTGCAAGGACCAGTCCTAATACATCCATCACTGGATCTGGGTGGATCTGAGTCCATGGTGCATCTGCAGTCAGGCAGCTGAAGGGGCACTTGGGCTATGTTGTTACTTGTGTGCTGGAGTCTGGGTTGGGTTTTGCAGTGTAAAGAACTTTGCTTTCACATCATTTGGCTGTTTCAAGCAGATCAGACCTGACTGTGACAACATGGATGGGAGCAGGGCCAGGGTTTGAGCTGCAGACACAAAGCTCTGTGCTTTGCCAAGAAGTTCCTCCAATTAAAATTTTCTAGTGTGTTTGCAAGCCAAATAATTAGCACCCCTGAATCATAGAGGTTGGAAAAGAACTCCATGATCTTTGAGTCCAGCCTTTGTCTGATCATCACCTTGTCCACTAAGCTTAGCACTAAGTGCCATGTCCAGTTATTTATTGATCACTTCCAGGGATGGTGATTCCACCATGTCCCAGGGCAATCCATTCCAATGCCTGACCACCCTTTCAGTAAAGAAATTCTTCTCCATGTCCAACCTGAACAGTTACCTGGCGCAGAAATTGAGGTATCTTTGCCCTCTAACGATTCCCAACTTCTACATTTACAGTAAATTGCTAGAAAACAGGTAACTGCTGCATCCAATGAGCATTTCAGAATAAATGCAGTAACACTTATTTTCTGCTTTCATGTTGCTTGTTCATAAAAACTTCATGCATTGTAACAGCTGTGGCACACTTTCTGCCACCCTTTAGAAGAGGTATGATGTTAGGGACTCAAATCTTCCTCCCAGAGTGTCAGTTTTCACTGACACTGAGGGAAGAGCTGGTTTGGTAGTGACAGCCAGGACAGGGTGACCTGCCCTGCCCCAGAGCACCCAGCCTGGAAGGGCTCCTCAAAGTCATACCCTTCAGTTACTCATGCCCCTTGTGAGGCTTGGCAAAATACATGCTCACTGAACATGATGAGGATAATTTGGCTTATTTTGTCTGTTTGATTTTTTTTTTAAGGTGAGGGCAAGGAAGGTTTTCCTTTCCTCCCTTGCACATTGCACCTGACATGATATATCTTAGAACAGTAATGAGAACAAGTTAATATGGGACTATATTTTCTCTTCTCATAATGAGCTTTGTCATGGAAATGGATTGATTTTATGTCACTTTCTTTCCTCTTCATAATTTTTATGGGTGGAATGAGGTAGCAAAATTTTATCTCTCATAAATTCAATATAAATTTGTCGTAGCCTACGTAACTCTGTGTTTATTTTGGCCACCTATTTCACAGCTCCCCTGTTTACAGTCTGGGAAAGAAGGGAAATGGCCAATCAATCAAAATCTGGAATACTGAAAAGGTCACAGCCATTCACACGATACCACATCCCTGCAGCATTAGACATTTCCCAGCTGCTGCATCACTCCAGATGTGCCTCACTCTGTTTCCCCTGTAGTTTCCTCAAGCCCTGGAGGAACTGGAGGAAAGGCAGATCTTACCTAAAGGAAACCCATGCACAAAGGCTGGGAGTGAGAGGTTTCTGCCTCCCCTCCAACCAGAGCAGATGTCCTGTCTGGCACACGGTGAGCAGCGTGGATGGCAGAGCTCCCATCATGCTGCTGTTATCCTGTCACTGATACTGTCAGCCCCACAGAGGGAAAATGGATTAATTATTTACCAACTTCATCCAGCTGCTCTTCCCTGCAGCCCCAAAGCTGGAGGCTGGATCGATTCTGATCATTTCCCTTTGAATGCTGCATGGCTTTGTCCATCCTCTCTGAATTTCTTGCTTACCACTTTTTATTAATCCTCTTCCCCCCCAGCTCAGCAGCTGCCACTGGGGCAGAGAAGCAATTTTCTTCCCAGTACACACAACTAAATGAGGAGATGGACTTTAGGTATCCCTCTTTGTAGGGCTAAACTAGACACTTACATATTCATCCATGCTCATCTCTCACACAGACTAATTGAAATTTGAAAATCCTCACTGAAAAATGGATGTATGGAAAGGAAAAGAGATTTTCTCTTTGCACAGCTAACTATAGGTAAAATCACTTGTAATGACTACAAGTAGGACTACAAGTTATCTTCTGCTGCCCATAACAGCAGGGCAGAATGTATGGACAGCCAGCACATACCACAACAGCCTCAGTGCATAGCAAAAGTTGGACCAGTCCCTACCAAGTAAGGATCTGGCTTTTAGAAGTCAAAGTGGATCAAAAGTCTGGACTCATAATGAACCTATGCAGAGCCAGAAGTTAGCTCAACTCTCTGAAATTTGCAACCCTTTGCAATAAGATTGCATATCCCTGTAATAAGAGACAAACCCCATTACTTAGTGGGGTTTGGGATGGCAACTCTTTTAGATGGGAAGACTGTACAGGAAAATATTAACAAGAGAATTGCAATTTTGCATTTTATATGATAAGAACCATGTGGGGATGAAGGGAACATGTGGCTGCTATTTTACAAATTGAGTTGTGGAGGTCAAGCTCCAGCTTCGCTCCCATGAAGGATTAACATCTGGAGACAAGAGTTTAGCATCCAATATTGCCTTGAAAATGATGCACAGGCACAGCTTCAAGTGGTTGTCTTGGCTGAATATTCACAGCTCACCAATTTTATACCCTTTGTTTCTCCCTAAATTATTCATCCTGAGCATCATTTATGTTTTCTTTACATCATGTCATGGCTGGAAAAGGAAGAAAACATCCTGCATGTGCAGTAGTTCCTTTTGTCCCTGCTTTCACCCTCCAGATGTGGCACATTTCTTACCTCCTTTGCTTCCCTGTGACACCACTGCTGCAGACTTGGGGTCTCTCTACCTTCTCAAGGAGAACAGTTTCATACTTGCCACGTTACAGTGGAAAAAAGTGGGCAAGTTCAGACACAGATAGTCACAGAAGGCAATGAATGCATCATGGATTGTGATCAACTCAAGAAATCAAGCAGGCTCTTACTTCAGCTCATCTCCAACCTGCATCTCTTTTCAAATAAAAATTGCACTCCACTCCAACATAAAACAACATCCCACTTGAACCATGGCAGACTCCTCCACTTGTGTGCAACACCCTCATTAACTGCTCCCTGCTAAACCAACAGGTAGTTCTTTCTGTGGTCTTGCAGTTATAACCAAGAAGTGCTTCCAAGCATCCATCAGATAGAGAAATTCAGGATAATCTCCCAAGTGCCCTGTCAGAGCACACAGTTACTGTAAGCACTACACAACCACTTTGCAAAACAGCTTCATCAAACACCACAGAAAGGGGTGGAAAACTGGGGCACAGACTCAGGGACATTCAAGGATGAACTGTCCTCTATCAGCACCTCAAAACCATCACACTAATAAGCAAGAGAAGAGAACCACTCGCTGTTGAGAAGGATTAATTTTTGTCTTTACCTCTAAAGAGAAACTTCAGGAAATGTGGTAAAAAAAAATACTGCAGCAAACACTGATTTTTAAATGACTGGAAAATTTGAAAGCCCATTCTATAAAGGGAACAAGTCCTAGAGAAGGAGAAAAATTATTTCAGCTATTGAACAATGCCAGCATGCAGACAAATGGGCATCATCTAGTTTTCTGAAGGCATGAAGCTTGGAAATTAGAAGACAGATTCTATTGAGAGAGAGGGAGCAAGAAAGGAATATATTTAGGTCCTGTGATACTAATATTAGCAGGTTTGCATCCCTTTTCCTTCCACAGGGTGACAGAATAAACAACCTCTGATATAGGGAATAAAATATCTGTAATGTATAACCAATGCATAAGAAGGAGCTTTGATTGTGTATTCACGGGAGAAGGTAAATAAAGAACTCAAGGTACTGTATTTTAAAAACCCAAATCCTTATTTTTTACAGCAAACTTAGTGTGTTGGTTTGTCTCAGAAGTGTTGGGAATAAATGCAACTGTAACTAAGGATTACTAGAGGTAATGCAAATAGAATAAAAACCCCCAACCCAGTAGGAAGTGATGGGTTTATGTTGAAATCCTCATCACTCTTGCTACCATGGATCCTGAAGGTTGTCAAAGTAAAACTTAGGGAAGCAAAAACCCTTCTAAATCCACCCAAACACAGGGTTGAGGGGGCAGTGCAAGTGCAAAACCCAGAGGGGACCTTCTTTACTAAAATTGGTTTCTACTCCTGGACAAATCCTGACACCCACTTGGGCAGGAGGGTGTGTGCTAGAATTGAACTCCTGCTTCCAGGTCTGGGACAATCTGTCCAGCTGCACTGTGATTACTGCTGGGCACATCAGCCCCCTAATTGACAGCTAATTGGCTTGTCAGCCATAAGTAGTAGGGATGGGGGAAAAAAAAGAGCCACCTGGGAGAGAGTATCAGTTTTTCTGCATGCAAAGTTTTCAGATAAATCATATTTTCTTGGCAGCTAATACAGAATTGTTCACAGAGCTGTTCACCACAGCTCAGTTGTTAATATAGGGGCTCTAACATCTTGTTCACATATGAATGGAGATATGAAAGCAGCTGTGATTTATAGGCACCTTTCAGTTTATATCTCTGATTTAGCTAGGCTGGGATTTGATTCTTTTGGGAGTTTTTCAGTGACATTTGCAAAGCACCAGAGCACAGCAAGTCACGAAGGACTTGGCAGTTCAGGCAGCCAGAGTGTTCTGAATGAGGACAATAAGAAATGTTTACTCTACAGATGCTCTTTCAAATCCTCCCTCAAAAAATCTGGTTCTTCTGCAGCATTTCTTTGCCATCTTAGCCTTACAGCATGTCTGTAAGGAAGACTCAGGGGACAAAACTTAGAGAAAATATGTCTTTCATTTCCAAAATCAGGAAAAGTATCTATTGCCCTGGTTAAATACATCTGGAAGAGGTAAAATGAGTTGAACTTTGTCCCTTTCCATCACCACCTCATTGGCTTTGTTTGCCATCTGTTGCTCAGCCTTTGTCGCAGGACAGAGTGGTCCATCAGTGTATGAGAGATCCAAAAGAAATGTCTTGGTTTGCAGGTGTTGAACAACCTCAACACATCACCTCTCCTCCTGCTCTTCCCTCAGCTCACCTAATTGGAACTAGAGACAACACTGCTCTCCTTGGAAAACTCTTTGGGATACTAGTTATCTTTGCTGACTATCTGGCACGAAGATTCCTCCTAGCTTCATGCCATCAGAGCTGAACATTGGCATCATTTAACTTACATCATTTAACACTGCCTGAACACAGGTGACAATTATTTGCCTTCACTTTTGTTTTCATTAATGCCAGTTTTGCTCTTAGGTTTCTTTCTTTGCTAATCCTACAAATGAAATTAAACCAAAGCTGTTATACATAAAGGGCTTGCATGGATCAGATCTATTAATGTCATGTTTTGTTATTTGATACAAAATGATTGGCTAGTAATTGGTTTAATGGAGGAAAAATAAACAAAAGCCACCATGAGATGGGTATTTCACATGCCATGCATGGCTGAAGTGGTGCTAACTGTGCAGGGTATCAGTGCTTCATGCTGGACACAGCCTTGTTCCCACTTGAGTCAGCAGAGATATTCCAGTGTGGTAGCAAGCTCAGATGCAGAATGTCATGGAGCAGATAACGAGCAGTTGATGTAATTCACTGTGGTTTTACTGATGTTAGCACTGCTGAGCTGACAGCAGCATATTCCTGTAACGAGCACATCTCCCTCTGTAAGGTGTTCTGAGTGATGCAGGAATATCCCACCTTTTGTTTTTCTGTCTGTGTGTGCACCAAGTCTCTCCAGACTTGCTTTTCTTTGCCACAGCAGCAGTTGTGATAAACAGCTCTGTAAACCTTTGGGACCTGCAATGTTGGTTCACCACCCTGATCACCTCCCTATCTCTCTGTGGTCTGCAGTGGCTCAGGTCCCCCCAGGCTCTGCTGTTCATCCATCTGCACCATCCTGCAGCTTTGAGCCTATCACAGACCCACTGAGCATGAGTTTTGATGCTGCACAATAGCAGAATGACAGCACAGAGGCACTGAAGGCTTTTTAAAGAATCTTACACATATAAAAATCTTTTACACACTGCATCAAAATTTTAGGCATCATTTTGGTTCAGTGTCTGTTTAGAAATTCTACTCCATCCTGTTAATACCAAGGGAACTATGTTAATTTGCCCCAGAAGAGGTTTTGTCTCTTGTTATGATCAGTGGCATGACCAGGATATTTGTGTATTTTCTGTTCTAATGTCAGAGTGACTCGATGACATGCACAGGCTATTATTCAATAATGATGCCTAAATGGAGCTATCAGAAGGGTTATTATCAAGGTTATTAAAAAGCAATTCTTTCAGCCTTCAGTTTAACCATGAATTGCAGAGCTAACCATCATCTAGGTGAGGATGTGCATATTAATCAAGAGGCTTCCTATGATCTACCTAGACATCCTGAGCCTGGATAATGATTGATTTACTCTACTCTTAGATTAGCACACAATCAACCAGGGGTGTTGAACATCTGACCAGCAGAGTTAATTCATGATGCTTGGCAACCATTTTGCAATTTTCTCACATCTGTTCTTTCTGGCTGAGACACTACAGTTCTTTTAAGAGCTCAGAAAATGGCACATAGAGAAACGTTTGTGGTGCAGTATTCCCTGCTATCAAATGGCAATGGTCCTACTAAAACCACTTTCACTTCAACATTTTCCAGGAGAAATAAGCCTTCTATATAACAATATACCAGATGCTAAAGTATGGAAAATGCCAATAATTTTTTAGCAATCATTTGGAGGGAGATGCCCACAATTGCATTCTTATGCAAACCAAATTTGATCAGGTAAGTTACTAATGAGCCTGGGAGCACCATTTGGGCTGAGCACCAACTTTAGGGAAATGTATTTAATTTCATTTCTTGCCTTGCTTAGGTAAAGGGCAGCTCTCTATTGCTCTCACATGCTTCTAGCAAACCCTGAATGCAACACAACTTGCATCTGTTGAGTTATTTCTTTCACCACGAGCATGGTGATTCAGCTGGCTCGGGACTTTCCTGCTAGCTCTGTGCTGTCAAGGCATACATTTCAGGTTTGGCAAAACTCTCACAGTGCTGTCAAGCTGACCAACACATCTAATATTAAATGGTTTCCCATTTGCTGTTATCATCATTTTCACAGGCTCCACTTCAGCTTCGCTCTGCACTTCTAACGCTTTCAATATTGCTTTTTTTGCAAGTGAAGAGACCAGAGATGCCAAGACACAGACGTATCCACTCCAGCCCCTTTTCCCCAGCAGTCTGAGGATAACATAATGAAAGTTACAAATGGTCACTAAAGGCAGGCAGGCTTTGCTCTGCTCTATCCCTCACTTCTGTTACCAAAGCTGCTCATCCTGTCCTGGCAATGTTGTCAAAGAAGAAGCATGCAGAACAAATGTGGGGCTGGATTTGATGATCTTCTGAGAAATATTGCTTGCACAATTGATAAAAAGCTTTAGAAGGGCCCTCAGGGCTTTTGGACAGTGTAAGGAGCTGAGCTTCAACAAAATGGGAGACACAGCACATCAGAGAGAACACTGAGATTCACCTCCTTAGGCTGAAGTGTTGCGTGGCAGGTGATGGTGTGTGGATGAACAATCCTGTGATGCTTTTTAAAACACTTGTTGTGAAGAGTGACAGTGATTACACTGATTTGGAATAGCTGCCAAAAGTGAAAGGAAGAGGTGTCATTTATATGCAGAAAGACACAGCTATGGAAAGTAAAGAGTATTCTAAATTTCATCCCATTCGTGCAGTCAGTAGCCTGGAAGGTGGATTCACAGTAAATGGAGTAGGGTCAACCAAAACTACTTCAGTGGAAGCAGATGAAAAGCTTTGTGGAGAATCATCCCAAAATCCTACACCTTCTTATTGAATAATTCAGTGCTTGGAAACTCATGTTTAGTTGTTTCTTCTGCTTATAAAGCAAAAACTACTAGAACTCTATACTTCTGATGTTATGGCACAAACTGAGATGAGCAGCACCTTGCTCTGAGGAAGTTTAGGTATTTTCTAATAAGAATTCTTTTGTCAAAGTGCTCTCCCTGTTAGAAGAGGAGACCTTACTACACACAGTACTATTAGAGCCTTACTTCCCACGGTGCTTCCCCATCCACCAAACCCCACATGGAGCCAATTGCTTCTGGAAAAGCATCTTTATTATAAGTTGGAAAGTACTTGAAGCTTCTACCATGGAATAGCCAATTCACCTCCTGGGGATAAATAAAGCAATGCAGTTTTGCATCCCACCTTCAGAGTTGGATACCAAACACAGATATCCCATCCTGCTTTAAGAATGAAGCTGTTGGACTCAAAGAGAACTTTTCCTGGAACACTACTTTATGAGAAAACCTCTTTTAGAGAGGATCTAGCTATGCCAACACATGAAGAGCACCCAGCCCACAAATCTCTCGGGGCTACAGCCTTGTGGGAGGTACAAGGATGGAGTGCTGCTCTCACAACCACTTTAGATACATCCAGAAGAAAAGTTTCAGGGAACAGAGCTGCTGAAGGCTTAGCTATGTGTGGAGCTGAAGTGCCCCCAGTGTGGGCAGCACTGGGGTGGGGACGTGGGCTGTGGGTGGCATGAGGAGTGGGTTTCTTGGTGATTCTCACCATCAGGGATTCTTTGAGCCCAGCTCAGCTCAGCAGACTCATGTGGCCTGATAATTTATGCCTTGTTATGCCTTAGCTCTGTAATTTACCAAAATAAAGAATAACATTCCAGTAACAGAGATTAATGGCTGTCAGGCTGCTAAGTCATTTTTCAATATGAAATGGAGCAAAACTTACATTTTTAGCACAATTTCCCAGTTCAGTGATGCACCTGGTAATAATTATGATTTACATTAACCATAACATCATCCTTCTTATATCAACTTGCCTTAGTGAAGAATGAAATAGGCTTTTGTTAAATGTTTCATGAAATAATTCAAATCACATATGCTAAAATTTCCCAGCTCTCACTAGCCAGGCTAAAAATCAACAAGAATAAAAATTATTTGCTGCTGCAAAGGCCCTGATTCTAAGCTAAGAATTAGACAAGTAGAGCCCTAAGAGCTCTTGTGGCTAAGTTAATTAGAACAACAGCTGACAAAAACTGAAAGTCCAAAATAATGATGTAACTGCAAAACTCATTCTATGCAGATTTTCCGTGTGTTGAGACTGTGCTCAAGCTGACTTGGTCCTGTAAGAATTTGCCTGTAACAAAACTAAAAAAGGAACAAAACCTCTGCTATCCCCAAAGTCAGCAAAGTTCAAGCCTTCAAGACCACCTAATTAATTAACTTTCAGGTAACAGGACTGCAGCAAGGCAAAGGAGTTTGTAATTTGTTGCTTTGCTAATCTAGGGCCTGAGTGTGTCCCTTGTTCTCCAAGGCACAATGAAACACTCTCCTAGCAGAGTTTCTTGCCCATATGTAATAAACAAAGCTCCTACAACAAAACCAAAAGACAATGTCCTTTCCCTGGCATTTGTGAGCAATGCAGAGAATCTACATGCTAAAACATTGCAGCAAAAAAAAGTTAAAAAAAAATAAATCTCACTGAACCAGTGTGAATTATTTGCCTTAGAAACACAGATAAATGAAATACAGAACTAATGTAGCCCTAAAGAGCAGGCAAAATCATTGGAATAATGGGATTATGATTTATGATTTTCCTATTACAAGAGTGAGTTTCGTTTCTACAACCTTTAATTATGCACTGGCTTGCACAAAAGCTGCTCTGCTCCTGTGTATGGAGTACCAAGACCCCAGACAGGAATCAGAGGAGACCTCAGGCACTATGGGTAGATGTGGCTTTATTCCTGGACATCTCTGCCAAGAGGAACACCTTAGCCAGCAGCTTACCAGGAACCCAAGGGGCTAGAAACCCTCAAACCCCATAAATATTTTACCTAAACAGTTGCTGGAGCACCCACTGGAGACAGATATGCCCTAACTTAGACTGCAGGATGATCCCTACTACATTTTAGGCAGCCTATTGTTGTTTGGGGAGCAGTGACTGGATGCAGCTCATCCTAGAGAGGTGCAGAGTGTGGTACTCAGCCCCATACCCCAAACCCCAGGCTGTGGTTTGATCCTGCACCAGATAACTGCAGCAAATGTGGCTATTTGGTGGCAGGGACAGCTGTTTTTGGCACCAGGCATCACTGATGGACAGTGCTGTCCATGCAGTGGGTGCAGAGCAGCCCAAGGAGCAGCAGCTCTGCCTCACCAGTCCAAGAGGCTGTTTTATCTCCTCCAACTTGCTCAGTCCCTATCAGCCAAGATGGGTAACAGCTTGGCTCTGCTGCCACTGCTGGAGTAAAGTTCAGCACTGAATCATTAATTAGGATGACTGGATACTCTGGGATTTAAACTAGTGATTAATGAGCCTTCCCAGCTCTAGCTCCATGTGAACTACTATCTAGTTCATGTTATATTTAATTTATTTAAAAAAACCTTGCCAAGGCAGTAAATCTTGCTCAGAAGAATTAGTGGAGGAAGAAATAACACTTACACCACATTTATTATGTTGCTTGCAAGTTTATATTCACACTCTCTTACACTAATTTGAATGCCTTCTTCAGAGAGATAATGTAATTAATGGCTTAGGGATTTCCTTGAAAATATGTTTAGAAAAGGGAGATGGTGAAGGGAACATCATAATAGGGCAAGGAAAATGGAAAATAATGCAAAATCATCCAAACTGTGCAAAAATACAGCACCTTGTTCTTGCTAATTTTGGTGTAAATCTTCTGAACCCTTTGTGGTAAAACACTATATTCTACCAAACCAATCAACCCACTGTTAATCACCTTACAAAGTAAATTTGAATTGTTCTGCGTCATGCAGGTGCTCAGACACTCAGGTTTCCTAGAGTTTGGTTTTTTTAAGCACAGGCTACAGTGCAGGGGTGCATGGCAAGTGCATTGGAAATACAATTTTAAACTAATCTGTTCAGGGCATTAATCCACTCCTAATCTCCCTTCGCTCCTGTGTGAGACAAAATCGAAAGCTGGGATCATGTCTGCTGGAGCAATGCTTTCCTCACATCTGCATTCACACACCATGAGCTCAAAGGACACCAGTCTTAACTAACTCCTCCAACTCTGTGCTCAGCCATCTCCTCACCAGGAGTCAGGCCAGGGTCTCTGCAAATTTCCATCTGTCTGAAGTTCTCCTCTTGTCTTTTATCTTTGTCTGAAAGCTGTCAAGACGAAGCTACCATTTCATAGGGTAATGAGGAAGAGATTAAGGAAGGCACACATCTGTCACCTAAATACGTGCAATACGGGCAACATAAAATCCATAAAATTAGGGTCTCATAAAAGCAAACAGCAGCAGCTAAATTGCCAGCTTGGTTACCTCCTACACCAAGCAGTGCACCAGGTTAACTCCTGCACCCCCAAACTGCAGCAGCACCTCTGCAAGCCACAGGCCCATCCACAGCAGCTCCTGGGATGTTTTAATCATGTTTTCAAGCCAGGCTTGTGTCCAGGGATGCAGATGTGCTGGAAGGTGATGGGGAGGGTAAGAATGTTCTCCATCCAGTCCATCCCCTTTACAAACAGGGCATAACCTAAACCCCTTGTGACAACTGTGGCTCATCTTTCACGTGGCTGTATAAAACCCCCTGAATTTCAAATCAGCTGCAAACCCCAAAGTAATCTTCCTGCAGCAAATTAAAAATACGCTATTATTAAGCTTAAAATGTTGACATGTTGTTCTTTGGGATTGCTCTAGTGTCATCAAGGGAAACACTGTCAACCTTCAGTTTTCTGTATCTGTACCAGGCTGAAGAGAATCCCAAACTGCTCACAGGCAGGAGAGCTCCAGGTGCTTGGGGCATGTTCCTAGGCCTTGGAGCTGGGATGGGCACACAGCTTTCTCCATGGGAGGTAATGGAGATGGTGGAAATGGGCTCATTCTCTTTATGTTTAAGCAATAATGTCCTGGCCAACCTCTCATTTTCAGTCTTTATCCAGAAATGGTTAAGCTCCTAAATTGGATCCATTATCACTCAAATGAAGACACATACCAGCCAGCTAATTATGTTTCTTACCAAACTCCTGAATAATTAAATATTTTATTGTGATGTTACTATTTGTATTTATTATCCTTTGCTAAGAAGTGAAATTAAACATAACGAGGCCTGTTAGTGTCTCTTTTCAGAAACAAGCCCATGTTACAGGCACCTATATCACTTCCACCAATGGTGATTAATGGGTTTAATTTACTTGACTTGCATATGTTGGAATTTGTGAGGGGGAGAGAGAAGGGGACTCAGATTGTTAAAATCCTTTTAATTAGACTAATAATGCCAAGTTTGCATGTGTTAACTAGGGTGCACTATTAATTAGCTTTAGGAGGCTGTTTTCTGAAAGGTGGCACTGTAGCATTTAGGCATGTCTTATGATCCCAGGAGAGCTAATGAGATGACAAACAGAGCATGACATTACACATAACTGCAAACAAACAGCCTTTAATCTTTCTGGAAGAGGAATTGGGGGTAATTGATGGACAAAACACTTGCTGCACTGTAGCTGCCTCTCCCTCTCATTGCCTGTACCAAGTGTTATTCATTCAGCTACAGCACAGGCTCCACCAAGTGGTCCATCCTCAGTGGTGGTAGAGGTGGAAGGTAGCTACAGATCTCAAGCCCTACAAAACTGACAGCTGAGGGTTTGTTCACAAGCAAGATGTTCACTTCTGGGGTTTCACAGCTAAAAGAGCTCTCCCAAACCCAGGAGGCAGCAGGCTGGACAGACTGGTCCCACTGGCAAACAGCTTTGCCTACAGGTTACAGGTTCCTGGATGTTTGTCAGCCACTGCAGCTCTTGTGCCTATGCCAGGAGCCTGGGGCAGCCTGGCTGCCCTCAAGGCACACCAAAGCAACACTCAGCATCTCATCTGCTGTCACACGAGGGGCAAACAGAACAGGGGACAGATGCTCTGATCAGATGGCAGGGCAAGAGGAAGCACACGGACAGGTAGGGATTAGGGAAGGGAGGCAGATGTCATGGTTGAGGGGAGGAGGTGTAAATCTCTCTGGCATAAATTTGGCTCCCAGTAGCATTGAGGTAAGACATGCATCTTCCCATATGACTTAATTGCTGGGTACCACACTGGTTGCCTTCCACTGGCAGCACTCAGGACAATCACTGGGCAGGGAAATGATCTCCCATTGCCTCATGTGAGCAGTTGGCACCATGATCTGTGTGTACCCCCAACCCAGGGCAGGCAGAGAAGACCTGAGCCAGAATTGCTAAATGCAGCTGGGTGGAGCACAGGCTCCCCAGCATTTCCTAATCCATATTGCCCAAACTGTGCCATCACAAGCAGCCTTTGGGGTGTTCTCAGACCATAGAAGCAATAAAATTGCTGCCTCTTTCCTGCTATAAACCTGGAATTCAGCTGCACTGTCAACAGGCATTTGTAACAGCAGTTTCACTGCTGGAATGGATGCCTAAAGGATTGAAGATTTCAATCTTCACTTGGCTCTCTCTGTTCATATTAAAGACCTGTCAGTGCACTAATGTCTGGAATTTGCATCTACATCCGTGGAGACATTTTGAATACAGAACAAGATGGGATTGTGCAATAAAGATCCAGAGTGCAGACAGGAACTGTAATCATGGAGGGAAAATGACTTCAGTCCATTCATTCTGCAGCCCTGTAGCACTGTCCCCAAGGAATATGGGCAAGTACAGGGCTCATGTCCCTATAGACTTATTCAGCTCTAATGACAAAGGAAGTCAACTCCTGCTGCAGAAAACTGGAGGGGAGAAGAGGTGTTTTGGAGATTGCTCTGGGTCAGGAGTTTGGAAGTCAGTGTAACCCTGTGGAAGTGGAAAGATGCATATTATATCACCCTAAAATCTACATGCATGGCTTGGGAGAGAGTGTCTGTCACAAACCCTAAAATCTACATGCATGGCTTGGGTGGGAGTGTCTGTCACACAGATTGAAGGATCACCACTACAGGATCAAAAGAGAGATGGATTCAGCTGCAGAAAGATGGTATCTCTACAGATCCCCCAAGGCTGGGGACAACCAGGGTAGATTTGGGACACTAGAGTCACCATGTGGATCCAGAGCAGAGAAACTGTACTTAGGAACAAGGAATTTTGGGTTAGTTTCATGCCATGAACAATTTGAAATGAGTAGTATTACAAAACATCCTCAATGTCATTTAATTTCTTAAAAAGCTCTGCTCCTACAATTTGAAATGAGTAGTATTACAAAATGTCCTCAATGTCATTTATTTTCTTAAAAAGCTCTGCCCCCATCACCCCTGCAGAGTTGTGAGGGGCAGGAGAAAAAGACCATGTTCTTCACTGATCTGAACAGGACACTTGGCCAGGTTTGTTGTTCCCACTTCTGCTGGCCATGATTAAATAAGAGTTATTGCTCTGGACATCTCTTGCTTTGCTGCTCATTTACAGGAATTTCTAGCCTAATATCTTCTCTCCAATGTGTCCAGTAACAGGAGCCCTATTGCTTGCATTGGCTGCCTGGTCTTGAATTATCCAATGTCCCCAGCTGCTAGAAATCTGAAAGCTAGAGATCTAAATATTAAATGATCCCCCATAGACTTTCCTTCAATTAATTTCTCATTGTTTTTTATTCCCTTGGTCCTGCAGCATCCTGCAGCCATGAGTTCCACAATTTCTTTATGCACTTTTCTATATTTCTGCTCAGTAGTGTCATGTGATATTCCCTCCCTCTGTCACATTTGTGACAAATTGAAAATCAGTTTCCTGACATTTGTAATAGTAAAAAAGGTTATTTGCTTCTCAAAGGGAAGGGAAACAGATTATACCTAGCATAAGATCAGTGACTATGGGATACTAAGTACATACAAATTATCTGAATAAATAAATGCTTCATGTATGTTGTTTGAGTCTTAAAGAAATAGATATTGAATCTCTGAGTATGAGATCCATCCAGGGATTCCCAGAAAATGAATGGTAGTCTTCAGCAATTAGTGGAGCTCAAACTCCTGAGTTGTCAGAATCACCTTTTGATTTATTGCTGAAGTGTATTGACAGACTGAATAATGTAATTTCCTACAGGACAGGAAGCCTATTTATTGCTTTGATTTCTATTTGGGCAGCAAGGGGATCAAATAGGTATCTCTGCCTTGATAGAGTTATCTAAAATTTCCCATATTTGCTTTTCAGAGACACTGATCACATTAATCCACCTGAGTGCCTCAATGTACTTTGGTTTCTATAAATTAACTACTACTTATTTAATAACTTTTAATGTACCTATAAATTAAGGATATTTAATATTTTTCATCCAAAGCCTTCTGGATCTGGTTGATAGCAACTTCTAAGGTATTCCCTGGCCTTCTTTGTCCTTTTGGGGGGAAAATCTCAGTAAACTCAGATCCATAAATTGCAATACCCTTCCCAGTACAAGCAAAGCTAGATGACATTTGAGAGGAACAGTCAAGCTACAGACAATACCATATCCTGCTCTACTCTTCATCTGACCTACAGAGCCACAGGAAAAGCAGAAATGCAGGTAACCCTCCCTTAGAGAGGATATAGAGCTGAAATTGAGCTCTGAGTGATGCACATCCCTTCACTCCCTACTTCAACTGCTCAACTCAAGCACTCGAAACATCCTCCCAGCCTTGAGTCAGTGTGTTTAATTTCCTCAGAAAACCTGCTGAGCTGTTTTGAGCCTAAGCAAAGGCAGATTGGGAAAGGAAAGCCTCAGAACTCCAGTCTGAAAAAGAAACCCCATCATGTCCCCACTCTAAAGCAGGAGCCAGGGTAGATATATCTTACAGAGTTCACAAAGAAATGTTTGAGGCAGAGGAGTGCATGGTTGGCAGAGCTGTTTGATCTATTTGCTAATCTAGCTGTGCCAGGCAGCTCTCTGCATCTCAAGTAGAGGCTTTCCTGCATCCTCCCACCCCCATAATTTCATTTTCACTTGGATGAAAGCTGGTACTATCATCCTTTTGAGCAACTGCTGTGCCTTGCCAAGGCAGATGTTTCTGGGGAGTATGTACACATTTTTCAAGTATTTCTAGTCACACCAGCTCACTTGTTTCCTCCACTCTGTCAAGTTATCCTGATTCAAAACCCACTAAAACCAATGGAAAAGTCCCCATGATCTGGTCCAGACTTTGCCAGTGACTTTGGCTTTGGGTTTCAGGTGGAGGCAATGCTTTGAGGATGGGGCACCTGAACCCTCAGCTCATTTACTGTGTCAGCATCTGCCATGCCTTACAGATGCTGAAACCATCAGCAGTTTAGTCCACAAATAAACAGAGATTAAATTAAAGCAATAACCACACAGAACCATAAAAGGGCTGGAAAACAGTGGCAGGTGGGGAATAAAAAAGGAAGGCAGAAGAGAGGAGAGACAGTACCAGGATGTTTGCAAGTCCCTCCTTGTGTTTCAGCTGACATCAGAGCAGCTTGGGGCTGCAGCTCCTGAATACCTCTCCAGCATCACTGAGATGGGCAGTAACTACTTAGCACAGGTAAGAATCACAGCTGAGCCAGAGATACAGATCTAATTGCCACTACAACAAAACCTCCAGTGACACCTTATTGCATCTATTTCAAATGAGCATCAAGTGACCAGCAAGGCATTATCTGACAAGGGATGTGCCTAGGCAATGCACTGTCTGTCTACCAGCTTCCTTTGGTGATGAGTGGAGGAGTTAGTGGCAAATAAACCTCTCTTTTTGCCATTTACCAACTGCTAGGCTATGAGCTGGCTTTTCACTCAGACCTTGTCGGCCTAAATAGCAACACATCACTCTCAAGTGCTGTTCTGGGATTTGAAAAGAGACACACTGCAGATTCTTTAAGGAAAATAGGATATGGGCATTCATTTCTGTTACAAGCACATCACTGCAGTTTACACCTGGTGCTTTGCTCACAGCCACAGTTCAAAATCTGCCTTGCAATGAGGAATGAACTGGCACATTTCTCCGTAAGTATGGATAAGATCAGGTCTTGTTTAGCCCAGGTTCCTTTCCTGGCTGCAATGAGACTATGGCCAGAACCAAAGGACACATCACAGGAACAGATTGCAGAATTGTGCTAAGGATTTTGGGCACATACCTCACCTTAAAGTGGGGAACCCACAAGGTTTTGTCTGGATATTTTGAGCACTCTGAGGCATTTCATCCTGAGTTGGGATAAGGTGAACTCTCCATCATGCTTAGATAGTAAAAAGTATTTCAGTCCAAGTCATTGACAATTCTGATAGAGTTTTGGACTTATAATCAAGTACTTTGTGGATTAATTATTTTTTAAACCCACAATGCTATTTTATATTGCAAAAATAATTTTAATCTTTAAAAACAAAACAAACAAAGGGAAACTGTGCTTTTAAAGCATCTTCAAATTCTAGTAAAAAAGACCCATAGGACTCCCAGTTCAAAAACCTAAAAGTCAACCACACCAATCACATACTGGACTCTATTCTCCAGGACCTAAGTCTCCCAGTAGGTTACATGAGAGAAACACCAGGTCCTTACACACAGAGAAAGAAAAATGCTTATTTTTAATTCCTCCTGGCATGCAAAGAGTACCTATCACAGCAGGAACAAAGACACCCGAAAGAAAATACCAGAAGGAGGTTATGATAATAAGCTTATTTTCATTACAGAAGGATTATATTTTAAACCTTTCATTAGGCTCTTAAAATTTCAGAACATGCTTCTTCGAGCCTAGATTTGTAAAAGACAAAAGGAAAACAAGAAGAGAAAGTAAAGTCTGACTCCTGTGGATGAACCCACTTTTGTTGCAGAGAGATGATCTTATTGTAAAGTTACTTAATTATATTCAGGGGACATGTTTAATTCTGATTATGACTAGAATCGTGCATGACTTCATTTAGGAGCTTCTATTGGAGCCTGTGTGTCCTAAGCACAAGCCCTTTGAAGCATTGCTAAGTGGGGTAATTTTACTGTACAAGTTTTCTTGTAAAAATTATTGTCTTTCTGGCTGTCTAATTAAAATAAAGATGTAATAAAGAATTTATGGTTTTAATTAGAGCATAGATCTTAAAGCAATTATAATGTGATTAATAATTCCTTAACAGGCTTTCTTAGATGAGCTGAAGAAAAAAAAAAGATTTGGGCCCCATGAAAAATCAATATACATTACTCAATTACATTAACAAAGCTACACAAAGCAGTCTAGGTCCCAATTAAATTGCTCCTCATGTTAAACTGGCAATGGAGTCTGTGCTTATTAATGAGTCTTGATCTATTTGTTTAGTCATTGTGAGGTTTTTTTGGCTACAGGGGTTTGGTTTTTCTTTTGTTGGAAAGATTCTATAACATGGAGATGTATCTATTAATTCATCCTGCACGTTCAGAGTGAATAAGGGTGAACAGAGTTCAGGGGGAATAAGGTTTGTAGATTCTATAACATGGAGATGTATCTATGGCTTCATCCTGCACGTTCAGAGTGAACAAGGGTGAACAGAGTTCAGGGGGAATGAGGTTTGGCCCAAAATCAATAGGTTGCAGCTCCAGGTCCTAAATAGACACATTGGAGACAGAATCTCCAGGAGGCACAGGCAGAAACTCAACACAGGGGATCCCTCACTGAGCAGCTCTTCATTGGGGTGGGGAAAAGGAACCACAGAATCCTGTGCTACACTTGTACACCCAAATACTTGTCTGGCTAATGGAGAACAGAAAGCCAACTGATCAAAGCTTTGGCCCTGACTCAGACAAGTACTTTAAAACCTGGTTCATTTTGGGTGCACAGTGGCCAAGAGCATTATTTATGTACCTAAAATTAAAAATAAAGTAACTGAGCGAGGGCACAGTGTAGAGCTACAATGAATGGTGAATCAAAGCTAAACAGCAAACAGTTCTTCCCTATTTCTCATGAAAGCTCTGCAGAACCCAGTGAATGTACCATGGAGCAGGTATGAAACAAGAAAATATAATTTCAAGCAAGATCCCTGCAAAAGTTGCTGAGAAAAAGGTATTTTAAAGGTCAAAAGGGGATTCAAAAGGGGAACAGGGAAGAGTCACTCACTGATAGGGAGGTTTTCTCCTGAAGTTTGGTGAAGCTCAAGGCATCAGAGAACAGACACTTAGACCTGCTCATCCTTGTGTCTTTAACCATCTGCACCTGGTTTCTGTCAGGGACAGGACACTTACTACATGTAGTACAGCCACTCTTTTCCACCTTGTTTTTTTTTTTAGGTGATTGGTGAGTATTGATGAGAGGGTTTTGGGGGGATGAGGATTTAATGTAAAACTTGTGTCATCACTGAAATTTCTACCAGAAGTCATATTTTACCTTTTATTAATAACCTGGCTGGACTGGTAGAGAACTGAAAGAGTTCATATCTTACAGATCAAATGAACTTTAAAAACAACAGCATAGCTGTCCATTCACTCCTGCACAGACAGCTCATCTGACCAAGCTGCCCAGCAAATGAAGCCATACTAATTTAAATGTACTGCAGGGGGAAAATGATCTCACCCAAAACTTCTAATTTGTCATTCTGTATCATGGATTGTGGCTTGGAAACTCACTAATTGGTCATTAAGAGCACCCTGTGATGAAGGTGGGCTGCTTGGTGTGCAAAGAACACCACAAACTTCTGAAAGAAAGGAAACACCATTTGGTCTGAATAAATCTAGAGGACATGGATGGTTCATTATGTCTAGTCTCAGCTATCTCAGAACACAGATTTGTTTTGTCTCTGTCAGCTTGGGTGGTTCACTCCCTGCAGACCTGAGCCCTCATCTGTGAGTGATGCTGCCCTAGTGCAGCCATGCACAAGGGTAAAGATGTTGTTAGAGCTACCTGCAGATTTAGCATCCAGAGAAACCTGTGCATTGAGCCAGATTTCATTTCCTGGGCACATCCTGTGTTCCTTTAAAGTTCCTAAAGTTCCCTTGAAAAATGCAGCATCCTTCAGCCAAATGACTGCACAAATTCATGGTGATAGCAAAGAGTTGGTCACATTAAAAGAGAAAAGGTTCAGTAATTGCAATGGGGAAGAGAGAGAACTATTTAATTCCAAGTTAATGCTGTGATTTGAGTGAATGCCTTGGAGCTGGTTTGTTACCTGAAAATCTGATTCTAAAAATCCTTTAAAACACTTCAAAAGGAGTGCAAGGTTTTCCTTTCATGTTTTTGTCTCTCCTGTTTTGGGTTTTCCCAGTACTCTGTGGCAGGAGGGTCACATAGCACAGGACAGGGAGACACACTGCACATTTCAAGGTCTACATCCAACCACTGACAGCTGGTTGAGCAATCCCCTTTCTCCTCTTGCCATCAAATCTGTGCTAAGACCACCCCAAATGTGGGGCTGAGGCACAGCAGAGGAGCTTAGGGTGGTAGACTGGTTCTCTAGATAAGTGTGCAAAGCAACTGAAGTGAAAAAAAATCCAACCTCATGGACTAGTGAGCTGGTCAAAGCACAACAGGCATGTGATTCATGGACTAGTGAGCTGGTCAAAGCACTACAGGGATGTGACAGCTATTTATGTTTAGTTCTGAATTCCTGGTGGCAGGATGAGCTGCTGTGGTGTGCCTGGCCCAGACAGACCCTACAAAAACACATGTAACACTTACAGAAAGGCCTCAGTTGTGCAGGATTTGAGACAAGAAGGGACCACATGGGTCCAGGGTTTGTCCTAGCAACACTAGACATCAGCACTTCATGTCTTTCCATGTCCCTGTTAGTGCAGAGATTCTTCAGGAGACCTTGTCCTGAGTCAAACACTGAGGATGACTTTTGGCAAGGTCCTGTGCTCTCTCTCCTGACTCTAAACACTATCTTTGCTTAACACACCTCTCCCTTCTGTTATTTCTTTTAATATCTCTTTTTTTCATCAGGAAACTATTTGCCTTGGCATGTTTTTTCATCTTCTCATTTACATGTCTCCTGCAAGACTGAAAACTCCAGCATCGATTTTACCACAAGATAATGTTAATAGGATCAATAAACCACAATGACTATATCAAAGTGTCTGTTCTTCACCCTCCAGGACTGCAGAAGGTGCTTTAGTCTTAAAGTACATCTGATACACCATCTCTCACTCTTCTTGTCTGCTCTTAGGCATGAGAGACTGTCTGTCTGCCAGGTAGAAAATACATTATTAGCTTGTTGTAAAAATTTAAATTTTAATACCACTTCAGCACATATAAAATATTACTGAAGCAATTAAAATAACAGACAATCAGCTCAATGCATCTAAAAATGGGTGCAGTGTGCCCTGACAGGAATAAATGAGGTGTGTTGGGAAGACTATTGTAAGTAGAGATTTCTCCTCAATCTAAAAATTTCTCAGCTGGTAAAAGTCAGGTGTTCTATTTCATTCAGGTCAGCCACTATTTAACAGTATTTCTAGGGGAAGATTGGGAAAGATTTGATTCACAACATGCCAAATCCTCTGAGGATGCACAAAGGGTAATTTTCAGTGGAGTAAAGGAAGTTATATACTCATTGGCTTCTTGTTTGGTCCATGTACTGTTTTACATGGGGGTCACAAAAGAGAAATTGTCCTGGTTAGAAAATGGGACTAAAGGTTTCAAGAGAAAGCTTGTTCTGGCTTGTTCCTTTGAGTGCTGTGCACCCCCAGGAAAAACTCACATGGTCCCAGACTGGCTATTTTTCCTTATTCTTCTTGATTCTAACCAATATCTGACACTTGAACTCAAGGCATCTTGCAGACAGCAACAAAAGACCTGAAAGTCAATCTAATTCTTTTTCTCAAGATCATACGAAGTTTTTCAGTGAAATACTAATGATTTTGTTCTGCTTTGTGACTAAAACACTTCCACATTTAACTAGTGAGTCCTGTGGCTCTGTGAGTTTGAAGGCTGTGTAAGGTATTGTACAGATGGAAGTTGGTCTGAGCTGACACTAAAGGACATCTTTGTGTTTATGTGAGTGGGAACCAGTTTCCTACCTCAAATAACCAGCATGATTTTACTGACTGATAAAGGTAAGCAAGTGAAACTCTGAAGAGGCATAAAGGATTCAAGGCTATGAAGGAAGTCCAGCTGAGAAGCACCAACTGAAAGTCATCACCTTTCAGGAGACCATGTGAAAGCCAAGAAAGGCTCAGCCCCTTTCCTAGTAAATACCTGTGAAAAATCCACATAAAATCCAGCCAGCCTGAATAAATCAAACCCTGCATTTGTGAGACTTCACTGGAGATAACAGGTGAGATTTATAAAGTGCCTGTGTAATTCAGCAACACAAATGCTACCAAAAATTCTTCCCTAAGGGTTCTTGTAAATCCAAGGCCTCTAAAAAACAGATTTTGTGACTCTTTTCCTATTGATTTAAATGGACTGTGATATCCCGAGAGCATTTTAAACTTCTTATCAATATATTTTCTCAGGTTTATTTCTGTGTGTCAAACAAAGCAAAGGCCTTAGCATTATCTCTATACATAATGAAGCAGCTTTATTCTGACAGATTAAGTTTGCCTAAATTTAAAACAAAGTTCAGGGCTTTAAAAACCTAGTTGAGATATTATCATCATATGATAGAATGGCAGTTTACTCCCATAATTATTTGGTTTCTGTCTTCTATCTCTTTTGAAAACTCAACAAATATAGCTGTACTTCGATTTAAGTATTAAGAGCCCCATTAGAAAAACTCAGCTGTAAAAAAAAATTCAGGGTGAGGCCAAACAGCAAAGTGTGCTCAGTTACACCAATGCACATCAGTGTTTTGGAGAGGGAGGGATTTTTAAAGGTCATCTAGAGTAAACTGCTCCATGCAAGAGCCAACTCAGGTCAGCAGTGCATTTATCTTGTTCAGTCTTGAAATCATATAATAACTTCTGATTTATTCCAAATTTACCTTGGTGTAGAACTTGTCTACATAGCAAAGCTAGGGGAACGTATCCACATTAAAACTAGACACCAGTGTAAAATGAATTTGTTGAATCATATTTACTTTTTTCGTAGGCATCATTATTCATGACTAAAAGAGCAATAATTTGATTTTTGTTTCCAAAGTAAATTAAGGTAAGCTCAATTAAATCCACTCTAATTCTGTAGAAGATTGTCTTTTCAGAGATTTAATGCAATTCAGTGAGTTGGTTTTAAAAGATATTGTATAATGGCTTTACTGAGGACCTCCAAGTTAGACCAGAGGCATTAGACATACTTAAAAATTGACTTAAACCTTTTTGTGACAATTAAGTATAATTTTTTGGTCTTATGGACACACTTGTTTTGCTTTTTCTGTTTTTCTTGCTTATCATACAAACTCAAAAGAGCTGGTTTTAAATGAGAATTTTATCTGGAAGAAAACACCCAATTAAACACTCAGAAGAATACAACAGGCTTACCCTGTATGTCCAAGGGAGATGGGAGGAACACTATTCCATGGGATTAGCCAGGTAACTAGGGACTGGGCCTTAATTTCATTATATAATTAGAATTTCTCTGTATTTACTGTGATGATTTAGCTGTAGGTTGGCTCTCTAATATCTGTCATAATGTCTTAACTGGCTCTGGGAACAAAAGCAGGAGGAAATAAGAATGGATGTGATGTATTCAGCTAAAAGGTCAAATTGTGGTCTCAGCAAAGCCATCAGCTGCTGAGGTTCCCACCTGGCTGCAAACTCCCCACCAGGAGCTTTGGCCACAGTCTGGCTCATGGAGTCTCCAAAGAGAGTTTGGTCAAAATACAGCTGGGGAAATGACTTTAACCTTTTAATAAGTGTCCAGTCCTAAAGTAGAAATGAACAGTGTCCAAGGCAAAATGTCACAGCAGTACAACTGTGAACAGTGGGGAAGGCAGTGAAGGACATCAAGGCCAAGTTACACTCAAAGAGGCAAACTGCTATTTCTTCATCTCCCCCTTCCCCAAGGAAGCACACTATGCCACAATCTCGTTAGCAGATGAAGAAGACAAGGACTTGCCAACTTTCTGGCACTCTTCATTAATTGCAGTAATTGCTTTCCAAATTTCTTGCTTATATTTTTTACTACACCTACAGTTATGCAAATCAGGTTTTAAACATCCATTTTCAGAAGACATCTGGAACTCACTTACAGGAACATTAATCAGATTGTTCTGGTTTACACAGATTTATTTTCTTTTTTTAGATTCAATGCCCTTGTCTAAAGAGGAGAATGTTCAGAAATGGCAATGAGGTGAGCAAAGGGCAGAGCTGGTGCAGTCAGACCCCCCAGAACAGGCTGCTCTGCTGCATGTCTGTGCTGTGCTCAGTCCAGAGGGGCTCATTGCGTGCCAGGAAGGATGTTTTCCAGCACTGAGGGAGCTCTGTGGGGAAAAGACTGATCAAAGTAGTGATTAAAGGGGAATCTCACAGGGTCAAACTGAGCTTCTTTGCTCTGAATTTTTTAAAAAAACATTTGCACTCAATAAAGATTGCTCTTCTCTTGAGGACATGTTGGCAATGAAACCCTTGCTTGGCCAGCTATGCTGGCTCAGATTTGGTTTAGGATATGGAGCAAAGTGATGCATCTAGAGTCTTGTAACCTGAATTCTCTCTGTGCCATTCATTTGTGCTTAAGCTGGCAAAGTTTCATGTTAGCTCATGTTTCCAGAAGGGCTGGAGATACAGTTAAGCCAGTGAAAGGATGCATTTCCACTGAGCACACTCATTCTAAGCATTTAAACAAGTCCTTTATGCCCTTCATATTACTGCAGTAACACAAAGGCTAATTACACCAGAAATGCAGCAGTCCTCAGCACCTTTGAGGGTGCAACACTCACAAAAATCTTTGCTCCAAGGAAGCTTTACCTGAAGGCAAAATATTTTTTAGGACTACACAAGCTCTAAAGACAAAACTAGGTCTGGTAATATGCACAGAGGCAGGGAATGAGTTGTGATTTTCAGAGGGAATGCCAGTTTTTAAGTGTAGTCTTCAACATTTCACCACTACATCACCCCAAGGATGAAGGGAAAAGCACAAAACCAATCCAACAACTTTGCAAATTAAGAAGTGAATCCTGTTTTCTAAACTTTTTGCTTCTCAAACCAGAACCTTGACATTGCTGAGCTATAGGAACATCCTTTGAAACTAATCACCTAAGCAGAGCCAGGTCAGTCTTGCTTTGCTGCCCCACTGCAGCTAACCAGCCCCTCTGTGTCACTCAAGTACTTGGATGTGAGATACAGGAGGCATAAACTCAGACATGAAAATACATTCTTCACCAGGTTTTCCAAAGAACATCTTTTTTTATAGGAGCTGACAAGTCTTGCTTCCTCTGAAGTCCTGGTACAGGTAGCATTACAAAGTCCCTACACATAGACATACAAAGATTTTGTATATTTTCTAGGTTTCAACGATGCATTTTGCAATATTTAACCAAGAAATTCTTTCTTTTTGCACTGAGACACCTCACATTTCTGGTTTTTTCCCCCTCTTGCTTTTTGAGCAGACTTACACAAACCATATCTTTGACATAGCATGAAATGTGGAAAGGCCCCATTACCCTACCCTGTTACAAACCATTAAAGAAAATGGATATTTTTTCCCCTTTGTGGTTTTAAAAATCCCCAAAACCTAACAATAGCTGGAAAGAAAACTTGTTAAACTACATGTTAGTTTCAAAACACCCCATGAAGACTTTGTTCACAAAATGCTTGACAAGAATGAAATGCTGCTGCTTCAAAACTCTGCATAACAGTTGAACCTACTATTATCAGTTCCTTAAATGTCATAATGCAAGAACAGAATTATCCTGAACAATATACCTATTCCCTAGAATTAATCTGGACAATATACCCATTCCCACATAAATACAATGCTCTTTGCACAACATTTCCTATCTCCATCTTGAAGTCTGTACTCACTCATGGCCCCACAAGGCTGTCCCCCAAGTAAGCCACCACTGAAAGCCATGGAGAACCCAAAAATCTTAAATCACAGCATTAGTGAACCAAGTTAAAATCTGACCTTTTACATCAGAACTTGCATCTCCCAAGGGTGTCCATCCAAATGTCTCCATCGTGCAGGAGGAAGCAGGACCAGAAGACACAAGCAAAGACAGACACCAAGTCAAAGGAGTCACCTGATGGCAAAGGGGAGATAACAACCTCCTCGTTAGCCTTTAAAGAGTAAAGGGTGGTCAGGTGCAGGGGGATTTGGCCACACATGATTGGTCAGGTTACAGCTGCTCTCCAGATCACCATCTAACACAAATACCTGAGGAGGATGAATGACCCACCCTAGGCTTCTTCAGGAGGCAGCAACTGTAAAGTTGCCACTGTGGGATTAATGTGTATGGGCTTGTTTCTACCTCTAAGAAATCAGTTGCAAAGTTCCCACTGCCTGTAGTTGCACAGGATCAGGACAGGCTTGGATAAACAGGGTCCTTGGTTAATAGATGTTGCTGTTCTTTGTGCAGAGAGACAAAGAAATACTTAAGAACCAAAGGAGAAGCCAGATGGAGGATTAGCACCACCAGCACAGCCTGAGTTCCAAATGATGATGCTCATGAAACCTGTCTGCAATAAGCTGTAGTAGAAAGTCCTTCTCTGTATGTTACTGCTCTATGTGAAATGCCTTAGATCAGGCTGAGGACCTTTCAGTGGAATAAAACCCTATCCAGTTCAAGTTTGGTGTTTTATCCATAATGAAACCAGAAGTTAGTGTCCAGAGAAAGCAGCCTCATTCCAGCCTGGCTTCACAGAGTGCTGAAGTTAATTTTTTCTCTCTGAGGAACATCAGGAGTTGAAAATCTGTGGTCTGTGGAGTGTGGGTAGGCATTACACCCATCTTCCCACCAGATTAACATCAGCAGAGGATCAGAAATGCCATATCTTGCACCCAAGTGAAGCATTCCGAAGAGGAAATAATTAATTAGTGTGAGGTAATATTGTCACAGGATGATTAGGTGACACAGTGAGCAATACATTTCCCCAACCAGCTCAGAGCTGCAATGAAGACCAAGCAAGATTCCCTTTCACTGAAAAGCAAATATTAAAATAACATTCATTATCTTTTAATGAAAGGGAAAAAAACGATGACCTTGGCAGAATTTCTGTTTCTCCTCTTTCAAAACCAAACCAAACCAAGGCAACACTTCTCCCCCAAGCCCATCAAAAGACAAAGCCCCAGCAGAAAGCTGCAGAACCTTTTTAACCATTGAAGATGTTTTAAGATGGGCTTTTCCTACAGGGATTTCAGAAGCTCCATTGCAGCCACAGCAAGCCAATGAAGTGGAGCATGGGCCACTGAGTCAAAGTGGGAAGGAGAGCAGACAAACTACAGTGAGCTATTTTAAACCATTATTGGAGATCTGTAGCTAAGCTCTCCAGTGGCCTGCTTCTAGCTAAAAGGCTTCCACTTGAATGCCTCAGATCATGTAAGTTTGTTTAAGATGCATAATTCATGAAGGGTACATAACACCATCCTTGAATAACTTTTCACTCACCACCTGCTTGACAGGGAGAGAGCTGACAGAGCAGTGTGACTTCAGAAATGTGACATTAGCACGCTATGTGTCCCAGCCAGGGACAGGGATCACCCCATTGTCTTAACCCTTCTGTGGTTTGAATGCCTGAGGAAGCCAATTGCACCAGCTCATTCCATGATTAGGACTATTTCCATCTGTTATTACCATTGAAATAAGAGAAAGACAAATGGTATGAAGAGTTATAACTACTTGCATTATAGTCCTTGAAGAGAATATGTAAAGAAAATGTCTGGTTTTATAGGCATTAAAAATATCTATTGCACACCAAAGGCCAAGTACAACCAGCCCCACTCAAGCTGAGTAGTACCTTGTAACTCAAATAGTCCCACAGAAATCAATTTGGGATTATATAATGCAAGTAAGGAAAGAACCACCTGGTCTTTGGTAGCAAAATAAGATGTGTAAGGAACAAACCTCCAGCTAAAATTAATGTGCTTTGCCTCATGGTGGCTAATGGATCTGTGCCCATTCACATCAGCCTGGAGTCCACCGTGACAATGTGCTGATTGTGGAGCACTTGGGTTTTAATTACCAATGGTAAATAGTATGTCCTTAAACTTTATAGACCTTATATATTTGCCCTACTTTATTTAGTAGATAAAAGCCCAACTGTGGCCTGATAGGCAATTTAGGAATGATTTATGGACTTTGTCTGCTGTTGGTAACAGTTTGGAAGTTGCTGTGTGACAGAAGGGAGGGATTTTTATTCCAATTTATTTTGGGAGATAATGGTTGGAATGGAACTGTCATATATTGCTTTCCCTTATAAAATTGAGAATAGTTTTTTTTTTTTTTAGCAAGGCTTTAGAAAAAGGGAAAAATATATGGCAAGAGGAGATATAAAGAGAATGACAACGGGCACAATAGAAAGAATGCAGGATTTAGTGCATGGAAGAGGAAGAGCATTGCTTTCATAATTTAAGCTGTGGGCCTGGTTTCACTCTCACCCAAATCTCAGGCTATTCCCTCTGGAACTCCATTTATTTTGGCTCCTCTATCACTGAAATATGCCTCCTGCTATCAGGTTTGATATGAGATTTGGGTTAAGCACAGGCACTTCTCTGTTCTGTGTAAAAGCAGAAACATCAGAACATGCCCACACAAACCAGAATGGGTTAATTTTCAAACCCAGAGTATACTGGGATGGTCACCCCCCGTACACAAAACCTTCAAAGGAAACATTTCACACAAAGCAATATTTTGCCTCCTGTGTACTGCAGAGCAGTGAAGTGAAACAGGACTTCCACCCAGGGCACTCTGAGCATGCACATTTTAAAAGGAGGAGGGTTTTTTTCACCTAGGAGTTGTAAGAGGTTTTGTAATTGGTGGCTTATATGACCTCACTGTGATTTCTGCCCTATATCAGAGTGCTGAATCTACCTGAAAAGTGATTTGTAAGTCAAAGAGAAATAGTGAAATCATGGGCCTGCTGTATTGACAGGCACTTTATCCTTCCTTCTGTCACTCTGAAAGGCAGTGTGGTTTCTTGCTTTTACAAGGGTCATTTGAGACTTTTATCTCAGTCAAATCCTGCTCTTGCTTCCTGCAGGGCATACGAGAGAAATGACACCAAACATTATTCTCTTACCAAGGGAGAGAGATTATCCCTGTGACATGGGTGCTTCCTGGGGATAGATAAAAAAAAAATAAAGCCAGTAGGAAAGAGCTTTCCAGTCCTCTTGCTGATGGTTCCCTGTTTAGTGAGATGTTGTTTGGAGACAAGAAGTTGACTGTGCCTTTTAATATAATTGTTTTGCATCTCTCCCAGTGTAAATGTGGGCAGAGATCTGGGCTGGTGAGACAGTAGGTGCATGCAGGATGCTTTGGCTCACAATTCCTTCCTTGGTGTCCTCAAGCCTGACCTGGAAAGGGCACATCTATTGCTTACTTGAGGGGTTCAACCAGTCTTAGGCAAGTGAAACATCCCCATGAGGAATGAGGGCTTATTCTGGATAGCTGGGAAAAGCAATGTAAATCAATTCAGGGATTAGGGGCTGTTTTTGTGTGTCATTGGAGTCACCAAAGAGGGAGATTGGCAGCAGAGCTGTCTCTGAGCCATAGGCTAGAGGGTAAACTGGAGAGGAGGTTGAGAGCCCAGCACTGCAGCTTTGGCTTTCAGGTTATCCCTGCTGTTGCTGGGCCATTGTAGGATAAGGCAGAATAACAGTTGGAAGTATTTAAGTAGCTTTTGGACTTGTACTTTCCAGAAAGCATGTGGTCTTATCTGTTTCTACAGGTCTCCTCTGATCTGGACTAGGGGCAGAAACTAAAGAATTTCTTTGAACATTTATGGCTCTGCCAAATTTCTGGGGTCTGCAGGGTGCAGATACCCATTGCATCCAGCAAATGTCCTGGGAAGGGCCCACATTGAATTCTAAAGAATTTCTTTGAACATTTATGGCACTGCCAAATTTCTGGGATCTGCAGGTTGCAGGTACCCATTGCATCCAGCAAATATCCTGGGAAGGGCCCACATTGAATAAGTTTGATTTGATCCATTATTATTTGCTTCAGTCTCTGTCCTTTTCCTGCTTGCCATTGGTGACCTGATTTAATTGCCTGATGATGAGACTCTGCTCATACCAAAAGAATGTCTCTATGTAGGACTAAACCTTCTCCCAAATGGCCCTGATGAAATATAAATTGAAATAGTCCTCAAAAGTTTACAGAGTATTACGAGATCAGTACTGATCTGACCATTACTTATTAATTGTTCAATTGAAGAAATAACTATTTGATAGAAAATGGGGTGGAGACCTGGGGAAGAATGACTTTAATGAGATCTCAGTGACTGATGTTTGGGAATATATTATTAAGTTTCTGCAGTGCAGCACTGAGATCTCCTAGTGTCTTCAGGAAAAGAAATAGCACCCTATGCCCTTGAGTCTCTTGCATGGTTGAGACATTAGAGGTCAAGTTAAAACAGAGGGAGCTTCAGAAATGGCTTGGCAGGGTTAATCTCTGCATTGCTGAAGGGTGGAAGAGCCTGGGCCTTTGTCTCTAGAAGATGCCTTTTCCTCCAGCAATGTTTTTCCTCTTGCCTTCTCTTCTAGCTCTTCCACCTAACTCCTTGGTTCATGAAGCTCCACACTGGTGTACAGACTGGCTTTCTATAAATCACTCCCCTCTTCAAATTGAAACTAGGCATGCATTGTCTTGCAGAAGTAAACACCCAAGGCTGGAGAACTGAATCTCACCTATTTCATTCCTTTAGAGGTGCAACATGCTCACAGCAAATGTAAAGAGGAGAGTGCAGTGAAAGTGTGGACAGGACATAACAATTTCAGGTACCAAATCTTATCCTGGCACACATGCATACAAAAAGCTCTTCGTAGCCAAGATATGCAAAAATCACATTTAACCATCAAACTCTACAGACAAAGCAATGCAAAATAATAGAAGTGTTGATGTGCACTTGTCACTGGCATGAGGATGTGAAAAGAATTACATCTGTCCTCTCCAACAGGCATTTATTCATGATTCCTAGTGGATTACTTCAGAAAGCACAACAAAGCCCTGAAAACCCTATACCCAAGGATGGCTGATGGGAGGAAGGTTTTGAACATGTCCTTTCTAATCAGCCTTCAACCCTTTAGTAAAAGGATGGGTTAAAGGGCATTGTGCTGCACTTGGAAGGTAATAGACAGCTCTCCCCAAGTGCAGATTTCCATTGTGACCATGAGAAAGGCTTAGACAGAACTCATAGAAAATTCCCAAAGAAGACTGGTGTCATACCAGAGACTTGAGAGAGAGATGAGATCATCTCTGTTTCCTGGGGTACATTATCCAGTGAGCAGGCAAAACCCTATGTGCAACCTCTATTTACACAGGGGTGCTGTACAGAAGAGAGAACTCATCTTTACACAGGAGGTGCATAAGACTCCTGACCCGTGTGGTTACATTACTCAATCGACACTGTGGCAGCTAAATCACCATCCTGCCGAAGCACATCACAATCCAGCCACATTTCCACTGCTGAATGCAGAAGAAGGAATAAATACAAGCAAATGAGGGAAAGATTTCTGCATGTTTACATGCTCTGAGCCTGCTTTTTGGCCCTGCTCCTTACACAAGTTGTGCTCACAGATGTGCCCAGCCCATGACCTCCTCTGTGCCAGGGGGATGTGACGAATTGCTGTGTCGCTCAGCTACGTGGGAAGGGAATGAGAGGCACATCCAGCAGAGCTAGGAGAGGCAGGGAGAGATGAGACAGCTCTCCCCATCCTCAGCAGGGCTCCTTTTGCAAAAAGAGGCCAACAATGTGGCAGGGCACATGTTCTGCACAGAGCGCCGGAGGTGCACTAAACCTTGACGTACAACATATATCCACACAGCCATAAAGAGGTTAAGGCTCTCTTGGTAGGAACCAGTAGGCAAGCACCCCAGAAATGACTATATTTCTTTCCTGACTGCCCCATAAGAGAACATAGGGAACAATTCCTCCTGCCTCAGTTAATGGTCTCTCCCCCAAGGGTTTCATTGTCTGATCGAGGACAATATTGTTCGTACAATGGGCGTTGTAAGAATGACCAGAGTTTTATGAGGAGGGAAGGGATGTGTCACAGCAGCATCATGAGTGACAAGGAAGTGATTGAATCATTAACTAGATCATAATTATTTTATGAATAAAATTTTCGTATTTGTTATTCTGTTTCATTCTCTGTTTGGTTCTTTACAGAGGTTGCTAAAGATCTATGATTTATAAAACTATCAGCTTTCACTCTGTTTCCACAGGTCCAGTTAAGGAAATCCACTGGCATGTGAGTTTTGTGCTGTGAACAGATACATATTTCTTCCCCTGTAATGTTAGGCCTGCCAAAATGAAACTGAGAGGTTGGAAATTAGTCTGCTCAGGAGTCAAAAAGGAGAAAAAGTTTACTAGAACCTATCAGGTATCAGAGAGCAAGAATTAGTGCATGTGCTGTGCTATTTGAGGAAGAAGAGAAGCAATGGGGTCTAACTGGCCTAAGAGTTTAAGATAAGCTATCTTAGGGTTTAGGTCTCTTTCTACTGATAATCAGTTGTATGACCTTGGGCAAGTAAACTTTTTCTCTCCACAATTGCTTTTCTCATAGTTTGTTTTGCCTTATCCATTTAAATTGGAAGCTCTTAGGATGGGGTTTGTCTCCTAATGTGTGTTCAAACAGAAGCTGAGCTGGAGAGACCTTCATCTCTCTTGTGGGGCTCAAGGTGCTACAGTAATACAAACAATAATAAAAAGAATGAGTGATGCAGGATAATTGCATGAATAATAGGGTACCTTTTAAGACCATTCTTCCTGCCAGATCATCTTTGTGCTAGTAAGTTCTGTTTACTCAGGGAATATTCAATAAATAATAAATAAAACCCCAGGCTGAGACTTTCCCAAGCACAGCAGGTAATTTAGGTGTCTTGTCCATTAAAATTAATGCAAAGTGTGTGTCTAAATCCCTTAGCACTCTCAGAAAATTCTTAGCTTGAATATTTAATTTCCAAGCTAGGCAACTGGTGGGGTGGTCTCTGTATCCAGCAGACAGTGGGACAGAAATCAAGAGGAGTATTGGGTGCACTTGGGTGGAGAGCTCTTACTCAACTGAGCAGTTTTACTGATCATCCCATTGCTTTTGCTCTCCTGTAGTCCAGTGAAGTCACTGGGAATCCATCACTGTGTGCCTACAGGGGATAGGGCTGGGTGACTTGTGCTTCCTCTGGGTTCTGAAGATTAACAGATGGGGCAAAGAAAGGAGCATTCAAAAGGAGGAACAGCACCTTCCCTGCATGCAATATGCCATCTAACTTCTACCCCCACTGCTCCAGCCCTAACTTGTGCTCCTGAGAGCATGCAGTGCTGCTCTTGCTTTTGGCAAGGGTCAGTGGGGACTCCCAAAGTTTCAAGTGACTTAGAGCCACCTACTCTCCATGTCTCATCTCCAAATTTCTTAACCCTAATGCAAAGGTGGGAGGAACAACACCAGACTTTTTGTAAATGCCACATCACTCTGTAGGACAGGACTGATGTGCTTGGAAAGGTGCTCACTGCAGCTTTGGTAGATCACTCTGTCTGTCAGCATGACAGATAGCAGCCTCCAGACAGCTATGAAAACAATAAAAATATACTTCCCTTTGTGAGAAATCACACATTGGTGCAGCTCTGTCTCACTGAGGAGAGGCAGGGAATGCTGCACCTCTGGGAGAGCTGTACAAACAGCTGTGTTGCTTCAGCTCTATTTTTCACTATTGTTCCTTCCTGACAATTTTGCCACCCTTGATAAAAACCTGAGCAAGAGGTGAAACTGAAATGAGTTCTCTCTGATGCTTGCATACATATTTAAGCATTTCTGTCACTGTATGTTAGAGTTGCAGGAGCTTTAACGATGCTGCTTAGGTCCTTGACTCTTGCATGGTATCAGGTAGTAATATTTGGCTATAAGTTTTCAGAAGCTAAACAAATCTCCTGTTTCTTCCCATTTTATATTGGCCATTAAACTTATATTATCATCAGAATCACAGCAAAACAGAGCAGATTCTATAATTCTGTGAGGAAATGAGGCTGACAGCATCAGAACAAAACACACATCATTAACAGAGCCCTGCTCATAACAGTCTTACACACACAGCTCTGTGAATATTCATACTTCATTTTTTGAGCGAAGCTAAGCTTAAATTTGGAAATTTCAATTGCATCAACAGTTCTTGGGCCTTCTGGGAGCAGAGCACCAAGGAAAACCAGCAGTTCTCAGTGTTGTTCAGGGTATCTTCCTCTCAGTAAACAAGGCAGAGGCAAGTTTCTCTCCAGAAGAGAAATGCAGGTTGAGCTGCATTTGAATGACTTGTACCTCCCTTTTTAAAGAAGTAGACTGTGAATATTATGATGCTGAATTCATCATTAGAGGACAGACCAGATGGTGAAGACTCAGAGTATAGTCTCATCCCTATGCAGAGGGATTTCTACAATTGCATATTAACTTTTATTGGAAGTTTGCATACACATGTAAATCCCTCTGTACTGGAATAAGCATATCCTTTAAAGCAAAGCATTTATGTGCTTTACAATGAGTAGCATGAATAGCTGGTAGACATTGCAATTAAACTGAAAATCAATTTGGCCTGCTTCTACCTTGAACATAAAGCAGGGATTTTATATATTTTAACTTTTATTTAAACAGCACCTTTCATGGCAGTGACACTTTCACTGGAACAAATAGCAGGAAAGTCCAGTTATACATGTCAATAAGCCCCACATAAAATTTTAGTGTTCAGGATGTGCTTAGAAGGCATTGGTCTGCTTAAATGTAGCTCCTGTGTGTACAAACACCTCAAGGATGTGCATGTTTGTATTTACTGAAGTAGAGGAAAATAAAAAAGTCTGTAAAACTTAAAAACATCACTGCAGCCCCAGGTGAAAAAGATCTAAGCTCTTGTCTTTACTCAAAACCCACAAAACCAGACTGCCAGACTAATGTCAAAAATTCATCAGCAAAGGTGCTCAGTGCTAGCAGCCCTCCTGAGAGGTTAGGCCAAGTACCATTAGCATGAGCTTAAAGCAGCCAAATGGTCTCTGAGAACTGTGCTAAACTCTTGGACCCACAGCATCATTCCCTGGAGGCAGCCAAATAACTCTCCTGGAGACTCTTGGGTGTCTCAAGCATGATCCTGCACAGAGTGAAGAGTTAGGCTCTCCTTACCTCATCTTTTTAATTATGAAGAGTTTCTGCTATTTCCACAGTGCACTGAGTTCTGAGGAGTAGAAACTGATATGCGTTCACTCAGTGGTTTGTTCCACAAATGGTTCTGTGGATTGACAGTGCTTCTTTTTGCTGTTGTCTACAGTTTTAAAAACTATCCAAACCCAGTTGTGTGACCATGCTACACCCCCAAGCAATTATTCTCATACTCAGAGAAGTCAGTCTGTTCTGCAAAGAGTATCAACAAATCAACACTCCAGAGGTAAAATATTTAAACATCTGTTCAGAGCAGAGTGTTTCATAGTCTTCTAGAAACTAGAAGGTGTTTTTATTGGAATGTGCTTAGAAGTACTCCAATAAAATTACATATTTTCCTCATTTCCTCATTCCAAACTTTTTTTCATTGCCAACAGCATTTAGTTACCACTCAGTGTACTGCAGAATTTTGCTGCATTGGAATCAATTAAACTATCCTGGAGAATTCACCCAAAATTTGGTATTAAAACTATGCCTGAAATGAACTCAGAAAATACAAATCATAGAAATCATCATTTATCCATGACTTGTCTTGGAAACAGAACTGCTGAATATATTTTGCACATGAGCTTAGTGTTAGTTCAGTGATGCTACTTAACCTCCACTTAGCAGTATCCCTGGATAGAGCTCAGTCCATGCCCCTGCCAAGTGTATCAAGCCCACTGAGGCTGTTTATCATAACTGTTTTGCTTGGAGCTCCCTTTCCATCCTGCCTGACTACTGAATTTCATGAATCCAAAACAAGTAGAAATTAAGGGAACAATGATCCTTTCTCCATTATTCACTCTTCCGAAAACAAAGATCTGGCCTTGTCTTTCAGGAAAGAATTTGCTTCAAATTGAATTCATAACACTGAAACTGAAAAAGGTTGTGTGGGTTTTTTTTTTAATGGAAAAACCCTGCAAGCAATTCAGCTTCTCCCAGTGGCACTATATGTGCATCACTGGGGGACACACATGGGGGGAAGTGCAGCCCTACCACTCCCAACCCAAGGACAGAACTCAATCCTTCCAAAAACCTATTAATTAAACTATTATTTATGATTACATTAACTATCAAAGAAAATAAATAAATGCATTAAAATGTCATTATATTCACCCTAAAGAAAATGTGAGGCACAAGTTTCACGTTAAGTCTACTAGCAACACACACATAACAATATTCCTGTTGATTTCCATGTAGATTCATAAAATTAATCAAGTCTTTGAGTCTTCTGATGAATGAAGGTTTTTACTGTTCTTCCTTTGTACCTTTTTTCCTCTGGTGTTGGAAAGAGGACAGATAGACCCCTTGGCTGAATGGACACACCTTCAAAGATGCCAAACATTTCTGTATGGCAGAACCTGTCCTTTGCTGCAGAAAGGTTGAGCAAAAGTCTGATTTTTTCTTTAACAAGCCTACAAATTCAATATCACTTGCTGCTGTCTTGTGAGTGTGTATATATGTGTACAAAACCAAGTGCAAACCTCTGTCTCAGTCTAAAAGAGGAAAGGGGTGCAAATGGAGGGTCATCGTAAAGCTGTGCAGAACATGGGGAAGTCAGCCAAAGTGTCCTTTCAGAAATGGCAGCCTTCCCAGCCTTAAAGGCTGTTGTGAAAAATAAAATATTCTATTACATTATTTTCCAATTTCAGCTGTCTCCCTCGTTGGGCTCCAGGGTGGTATATTTCCAAAAGTTTGGAAATACTCTGCTGCTCACCATCTGCCTCAATAGCTGGACATATTGGACATCAACACCAGGACCAAACAGCTGTGGCTCAAGGACACCAAGCAGCCACCAGTGTCATACCAGTGGGAATACCCATGCTCCAAATATCTGTGACCTCATTGATCAAACCATTATGGGCACACAAAAAATAAACTTTCCTTCCCTGCTCACTCCTCTTCCTTCTTGGTTAACGTTGATACAAAATTATCTGGCCAAAGCAGGATGTGTTCGGTTTTAAGTGAAAATGCTTTACTGTACCCTGAATTTGTGGAAACCTGCAGTGGTGATTTCTTTGTAGTCTCTTGTAGCATGCATCACTCTGCAGTTAGTCCCTCTGTACATGGCACTTGTACAGCCCTTTCTGATAGTTCAGGCTCCTTCTCATGGAATTGCTTTCATTATTAAAGAGGAAACATATTTCAGCACAAAGCTGCTAGAAGCAGCCAACCAGCTTTGCATGTGACTTGAATAGAATCATAGAATCATAGAATTTAAGGGTTGGAATGGACCTTACACATCATCTAGTCCCAACCCCTGCCCTGGGCAGGGACATCTATCTCCTCACTAGATCAGGTTGCTCAAGGCTCATCCAGCCTGGCCTTGAGCACCACCAGGGTTGGGGCAGCCACAGCCTCCCTGGGCAACCTGTGCCACTGTTTCACCACCTTCACAGTAAAAATGTTTTTCTCACATCCAACCTAGACTTTCCCTCCTTCAGTTTGAACCCATTACCCCTTGTCCTATCATTGCAGTTCCAAACACAGAGTCCCTCTCCAGCTCTTTGTAGGTCCTTCAGATATTGAAAAGTTGCTCTGAGGTCCTTCATGCAGGAGACCTCATACAGCATGCAGAGACCTCCTCATGCAGAGACCTGAAGTTCTATGAACCTCCTGCACTGGGCAGGTGATGCCTAACAGCCCATAGCAAAGTCTTTGGGAGGGCTAAGCAATGCATTCTCAGAAATTTCCCCTAGAAATACACATTTGTGTTAAAAAAGACACTGATGCAAAGAATATATATTCAGAACTATGTACTTTGCAGATCTCATCCTGGCACTTTATATCCTGAAAATCCAGAGGTTAACTTAGGAACAGGCTCGATCAGACCAATATTTCCAATGGCAAATACTAAACAATAAAAAAACAAACCCAACAAATTAAAGCCATGACTCTTAAGAATTATGGAGCTGAACTGAAAGCCATGAAATTTAGAAAATATGTCAAAGTTTCTGTTCTCAGTTTGCATATTTTATTGTGAAATGTGATGAGAAAAGCCTGACAGCTAGACAGGCTAGGCCCCAGGCTGCTTTACCCAGACAACATTATTTTAGACCAATTATCCTGAAAATATTTTGGCCTAAAATCCCAATATGCTTCATGGCAACTTCCTGTTCTTTTCAAAGCAAACAAACAAATTCTCTTCATCTGGAGTAAAGCAGATGAAACATATGAACTCAAAGTGTTGCTGTCACACAATTTCTTTGCTATGAATTCCCTGAATTCCAAACTATTTGATCAAACCACTCTTTGTTGGTTTTCCACATTGCAAACAGAACCTCTGCACATAGACACTGCTCCTTTCCATGCCAGAAATGGGACATTCACATACATATACAGAGGCAAAACAGAAAAGTCATGATCTCCTGTGACCAGGACAGAAAGAGGTGCCTGTACTTCAGCTCAAACTACAACAACATTCCTGACTTTGGTGCAGCCATGAAGTAGGGGAAAAGAAAAGTTGAAGTTGTGTCACCTCATAATTAAATTGCTTGTTTTCAGTCTCTCTCTAAACTACAGAGCTACAAAAATCACTCTCTGGGTTAGTTGTATACATGTTAATTGGCCATGTCACCCTGGGAAGGATCTTCTTTTCTCTTGTTAGACTGAAATCCATTGGGGAAGGAGCTCAAAGGTTGCAGATAAACATCTCTCTTCATTTTAGTGGCATTACATTGGTTCACATCACTGGAGGAGTTAGCCCTGTAGATTTGCCTGCACATGGCTCAGAACAGGAGAAACATGATGGATTCAGGTCTGTGTACAGCAGCAATTCAGAAAATCTGTATGAATTTACAGCTGTTACTAGAGGTTACTAACCATGAGATTTGAGTAACTGATGCAGGGAGAGCATGGGGAAAGAGCTGGTATTTTCAGGTCGACTAGAAGCTATTGTGTTTGGAAATGAGAGGAAAAAAATTGTTCATGTTGCTTTTATGAAACGTGTAATTTTCCATCTCCCTTGCCATGCCTTAAGAGCTTAATTGGACACAGTTGATGTAGGCACAAGCCCAGCTCCTGTCTCAAGCTTATATTTCCAAAGGTCACAGATTTCACGCTGATCCTCTGCATTATGCTATCATTTCCATGAGAACCCGAGGAGGGGAACATTAATTGCCTGTGACTGTAATTGGCTTCATGATGGTTGTCAGGCCAGTGGCTGGGAACACACACCCTAGAACAGCTGTCAAACATGTAACCTGGCAGAAAGTCACCAAGTGTCAGGAGTGTGCTCTGAACAGGACTGACATTTCCTATGCCCAGAGAGGCTCTGCGATCAAGACAGACCTCTTGACATAATGATTCTCAAAAGGGACTAATTTGAAATAGTTTCAGCTGATGCAAAGTGAAGATGCAAAGCATGCACAGCCTGTTGGCAGCAAGGTTCATCTTAAACAGTGAAAGTGAAACATGCTCCCCCAGACCTCTGTGCCATTCAGGCTGTGATGAGATCACTGGGTATCACTGACACAGCACTGACATTCCTGGCTGGGGGTTGGTTCAAAAAAGCCAAACTCAAAGCAGAAAATCACCAGATAGTGAGCAGGTACACATGGTCTAACTAGTAGCAGACCTAATTTCTCTTCTGCTGAGTCAAAACCAGCACCTCCTTTGAAGCCAACTCAGATCAATCAAAATATCATCTGACTGGAGTCGTGTTCTCTGTGTTAGCACCAGAAATACCAGTGCTGCTCTCTAAGGCCATTGAAAAACAGCTATCCTTGATGGAATATGCACCAGAGCAGAGAGGTTTCAGTGGGATTTTTAAATCTATATCTACCAGTTCTACAACAGCAGCTCTGTGCTCTGCAAGAAATTGCCTTTTCTCCCTGCTGGGCCAGTCTCTAATTTGCCTTCACCCTGATGGATCCTTGCCTTGGAGAATCATAGTGTGTACACCCTCCAAAACTATTATAGTATCCATTGGCTATCAGTGTTATTCCTATTTTAATAGAAAATTCTGGACTCCATTGAACTACGTGCAGAGAAAACCCAGAGTGAGTACAGTCCTTGTGTCATGGAGATGATGACCTGAACAAACAAGAAGAACATGGGAGGAAAAGAGAAAGAAAAGCTTTACTGAATCAAGCAGAGCCATGGGTTATGAAAGGAACTGGCCAAGGTCAAAAGGAGAAGTCTGTGCTGGAGTTAGGGAAATGATCCCAAGGCTTTGGGGATTCAATCCACTGCCTTCACATAGAACTGGCTCTCCCACAAAGAAACACCTTTTGCAAGTTTCAGCCAAGAGAAGGATAATTCAATATATGTTACCTAATGAAGATGTTTTCCCCATATTCCATCCAAGAATAAGATGTAGCAGGGACCAAAGGGAAAGACAGGACTATGGCTGAAGTCTTCTGAGGATTTGTTCAACTAGAAGAGACATGTTGATGTTTTAGGTCCTCTTTTGTGGACTTTTAGGCATTGTTCTCTGCTTATGCTATTACAGGATTTCCCCTTGTTTTCCAGCTGCTCTTTGTCACACTAATGAAGAAGTGAATTCAAAATGGAATATTTAGTAAAAAGCTTTATTTCCTGAGGTCCAGCATATGGGAAACTGGTAAAAACTCAAGCAACAATCTGACTGTATATAATGACCTAAAGGATTTGCAAGGTGACATATCTCTGTGGTCATTTATTTAAACTATTTGTTGCATATTTCTGCTGCAAGATATAAGATGATGAAAATCCTCTCAAAACCACAATTATAAGTCTCAAGTGTCAAGCTTGCAGGTACTCACCTGTGCAATTTCAGACTGTGATTATGGTTTCTGCTAATTATCAAACTCTGCAAAGTACATCCACAGCTAGACTTATTTAGAGGTAAAAAGAACTTACCCTTCACACACCTACATATTTACACAATTGTAGGAAAATAAAACCACTCAACACACACCATGCACATGTGAACACGTGCACTCTTGAAGAGAGCTGCTTCTAGCAATGCAACACAAGAACATGAGAAGTACAGTAGTATTGGAGTATCCTTTTCTCCTGAGAACCACAAATTGGGTCATAAAAGAAAAAGTCAGCCCAGGAGTCCCAGACCTTTATTACAGTGGCACAAAGACCCTTCCCTGTGTGTGCAGAGCATGGTTGGAGCAGCCTATGCTAATCAGTGCCACAGCTGTTTAGGAAGGTAACATATAGGACTGGGCTTGCTTTTTACCTCAGTAAAATTAATCTTAATTATAGCAACTCATTCACAGCATTAATGTGAAATACACTGTAAGGCTGAATGTAAATTACAAATTCAACTCAATTTATACCTGTAGCAGCTCTTATCCACATGGTTAGGGTAAGTGCTGTAAAAGCACCACGAAAATGCCTCGGAAGCCTTTTCTCTCAGCATTAAGAGCAGGAAGATCCAATGTTAACAAGCAAATATACTCTTGGGCAGAGCTAAGGAACTTGATAACGCACTGAGTGAAGCCAACAGGAAGACTCCCCAGACTGCAGATGAGGCCATGCATATATTGCTTTGCCATTTGGACCTGGCTTCAAACTGTGTGAGCTGGAAAACAGAGAAAAAGAACAGCAGAGCCATGACAGTGACCTCCCTGTGAACCTGAGTTGGGCAGTGCTTTGCTCCCTCCCACACTTTAATTCATAGATCTGTGCTGACTGTAATGCTGTGTACTGGCCCCAGCAAGAATTAAATTAAATATTTATACTTTTGTGATGAGATACTTTGTTACCCCATAAAACTTGCACATATGGAACTCTATTAATTTATGCTAATTCCTTATTTCTCTAGAAGAGCCTTTCTCCTCATTAGCATTTGATCGTTTAATATGACTTTACAGCACACACGAAATTGAAGCTCATAATCTTTTGTAATTGAAGCTTTGTGTGCATTCATTGTCATTTTTCAAACAAAAAAACAAAAGAGGGGGAAGGGAGATGTGGATGGCAGTGTTGCCTATGGGTGGCACACACAGAGAGAGGATTAGCTCTGCAGGGAACTGCTTGCAGTGCCAGCTGCAGGGAGTGGGTCTCATGTGGAAGGCTGGACCTGCTCTTGTTTGTGTTGAGGAAGAATTTTCTATTGACCTCAGTGAGAGAAGAACCAGTCCTCTGGCATGCTGCCAGTGCCTGCCAGCTGTGTCTGAGAATGGGCATGGGAAAAGAGAGTAGAGGAGGAAATTTCAGCCCCCAGAGCAGACCTGCAGCAGGGAGAATGTCTAGTTCACTCTACCCAAGACAGTCTCCCTCTTACCTCTGTCTTCTGCTACAGCCTATCACAGTCCTCTTGTCCTTGCTGAGTCTTTCAAGTATGTTACTGTCATTTTTTTAGATCTGGTATTAATGGAGAGGAAATTAGACCTGGTATTACTGGTGAGGAAATTAGTGTTTGTTCCTCTGCCATCACATTGTCTTTCCTTGTCCAGTGGCCCAAATCCACTTTCACTTACCCACAAGTCTAATGAAATTAGGAGGAATTTAGGAGGAATTTTTCCATGGAAATTGTTGTCAGGCATTGGAAGGGGCTGCCCAAGGAGTGGGTGGCATCACAGTCCCTGGAGAAGTTCAAGGAACCGGTGGACGTGGCACTTAGTGCCATGGTCTAGTTGACATGGTGGTGATCAGTCAAAGGTTGGACTCAATGATCTCAGAGGTCTTTTCCAACCTAAATGATTTTGTGACCCTGTGAAATTATGCAAATAGCATTGGCTAGTGCAGCTGTGTCCCCCTTGCTTGGATCCATTTCTGTTCTGGTGCAGCTTCTCAGGCTCATCTGTGGAACTCCTTTATTCAGGAGGTTTGCTCCAGCATTCACCTGTGTCTCTAAGCTGCAAATCAGAAGTAAACCAAAAGTTTTCCCATTTCAGGAAAGGAAGGCAACAATGTCTTTGTCTTTCAATACCTGGCCTCAAACAGAATTCAGCAGGGAACAGTGGGATGCAATGCTGAGTTTCACACTGCTCTATCTTCTATTGCTCCCACCTTGCTGTTAGCAGCTGGGAATCTTTAGAACACTGAAGAGAGACAACTGGCCAGCTGGTGGATTTTTCTAGCAGCACTACAAAAGAAAGTCTTGAAATTTCAAACACCACAATAAAAATGTATGATTTGTTGAAATATGTGTCAAATTTCTGTTATTGGTCACAGGGGAACAGCTTAGTGCCTCCTGAAATACTGGTTTTGTTTCTTGAAGCTGTGTTTACTGTGTTCTCAAGGAAACTGGAAGAAACCCATCATTGCAACAATTCACTGAGTATTTTTTCAGTGCTTCTGTGTGTTTTACACACAGCTAAATGAGGGTCAGCTTTATCTTGCTGAGCTCTCTATCTTGTTTTTCATGAAAAGAGGAACTTGCACATACTCATGTGCAGCTATCATTGAACTTGAGCTGATAGGAGTGGAAGTGCCAATGTTTAAGCAGAGTCTAGGAACATGTTTCAAAATGCAGACTGCCTGACCTTACTAATATGATTAGTTCATTCAGGTTAGGACCTTCTGATGCACTTACATCAAAATTATTTTGAGTTTTAATGTAAGAGTTGTTGACTAATTGCAGATTGCAGTCTGGTTTTACCTATTCCTGACATTTACAGCAGCAAGGTTTAGGGAATGGCACTCAGCCTCCACCAGCACAGCTGTGTGATAGTTCAAAGCTGGGGCAGAAATCATCCAATTTTGGAAGATTAATAATTCTAATCTACAGAGGTCCCATTCCATCTTTGGGGAGGAGTTAGTGAGCACTACCTTAAATGTGTCCTTAGGATTGCACAGAGGGAGGTGCTGCACTGAATGCCATGGTCTGTTCTCAGGGACACACTGACAAAGACATAAACAATGAAAAAGCTAAAAATATCCTTTGACCCAGTTGCAGAAAACACCTGCAGCTAGCAGAGCACTTAAAACTCTTTTAGGTCTCAGTGAATTTGGGGAGAGTTTAAAACATGGCCATTGGCTGTTGTTGAGTCAAGGTGTAAAAGACAACATTACTTTGTTTGGGCTCATGTGTTGTGGGCACGAAGCAATATATTCAGCACCAAGTGCTGTAGCCTGAGCCAACACATGGTATCAGCAATTTACAACCAAAGAGACTCTACATTTTTAAGTTTTAAAAACACTTCCTATTTAAATGCCATCTGCCTGCACTGATGTTTATTTAAATTGTCAGTTAATCAATGAAATGTAGTTGAGCTAGCAGCACATCACAGCAAATCAGGGTAATCACCTTCATCTTCATTTCAATTTAACTGGACTCATCTCTCAATTCTGCCCCTGAGCAGATACAAGTCAGAGGTGAAAAAGAAGAAGTATCTTTTATGAGGTGGAGTTATATATCTATGTTGCTTCTCCTGTTGGGGGAACATATTTTCATGTTCCAAAAAAGTTCACTTCTAGTCCCTTTTTTTTCTAGGGCAAGTAGAGAAAGAGATTGGATTACTCACCTAGAAATTAACAGCACAGCCTAAAGCTTGTCTAAATCCTTTATCAAACAGCTCCTCACATTTTCTTTACACCTGGCTCAAGGCAGAAACCAGTGGTACCAATGTGCAGCAAAATGTGCTCAGGCCTCTGTCGAGGTGCTGAGCAGCTAATGAAGGCAGAGTGCTCCAAATCAGTGCTCCCAGCCAGTTACACCATCTTTTCAAACACTGACCATAAAATGACACAGTAAGTGCCTCTTAAAGACAGTTACCACATGGTTATTGCTGCTTTCCAAATTAGATTGTCATCATGAGTGTTAAGAAGTGAAAGATTCAGGTAGGGAACCCGTTAATTCCTTAGCTCTGGCAGGTTGGAGCTCCCTATGCTTATTCATTTTGCATTAGCAAGAAACATCAGAACATCTCAGCTCCCCATACCATGAAGTAAATTATTCCTGGAGCACTGTACTTGGTAGCTTCAAGTTTAATTACCTTGTAATCTGCAGGTCGTGTTATTACTTTGTGGTTACATGATTCTTTTTTTTTCCCATACCTATTTATATAGCCCATAAAAGAAATGTCATTGGAATGGATTTCTCTAAATTAGCCCCATGCATAGGGTTCTCTCAGTGTCTGAAAAATGAGATTCTGCTCTCAGTGAGCATCTGCTGGCTAATCCTCTATGCTGTTTTAAGAATGAACCCCCTACTAATGTCTTAGCAAGGCACAATGCTTCTTAGATCTAGACAAAATATTGTAGCCAATGGGAATTTCAGTTTTAAGCCCAGACAGCTGCTCCCAGTTCAGTTTGGGTAGTATTCCCAGCTCGAAATAATGCAGAACAAGTTTATCTCAAAAGATACATTCAGATTAGGAGTTTGATTTATCAGTATGTTTTGTGATGTTTCCTTACATTTGGTGTATTCAGCCTGAAAAAACAAAAGGCACAGATTGTTTGGTGGTTGAGAAAGTCCAAGCACAGGAAGGTGGTCAAGTGCTGCAGATTTTTCTGTTCGAGAATAGTCATTTCATAAAACTTTTCAGCACAGGAAGGTGGTCAAGTGCTGCAGCATTTTCTGTTCAAGAATAGGCATTTCATAAAACTTTTTCAAACAGAATAGTCCTGTACATGACATTTGTGCCAAACACAGTGTGTGAGTGTATTTACAGGGAAGAAATGTGTCCCTCACTACTGCACAGAGGCACTGGAGAGATGCTGAGTTACAGCCAAAGACCTGTCCCTCTGACTGAACTGGAACATTTGAAGTATAAAGATATCTTCTTTTTTTTTTTTTTTTTGGCAAAAATTATAGGAGATTACTGTAACTGTCTCTACTGGTCAGTTCTGTATTCTATTTAATCACATAAATATTTTACAGGTTTTCTTAATGTACAACCCACAAAGATATTAACCTTTACAATAAAGAACACATTGAATTCTTCTTTGCTGCATGGTACTTGACTAATGTTAAGTCAGCTCATTGTTTTTTAATTGTGGAGGAACTCAGTGTGTTATTAAACAGAGTATTATTTCTTACTACATAAGGGAAGAAGTACACATATATTCTGTTTGCAGGCAGCATCTTAAACTTTTCTTTATCCTGAAAGCATGACTTGGGTTTCCAACTAAATGCTGCAAATTTGTGCAAGAATATTTTTTTAATATTTTCACCATTTTTCTGGTTAAGGGAGGAAGGAATATTTTCTCTGCGTTAGAATTACAACAATGACATTTTCATCCAGAAGAGAAATTCATTGCAAGCAGTTAGGAGTGAAGTTAAGTATCTAGTTCATATAATGTCTGGTTTATAAAATGCCTAGTTACTGTGCTGGAGAAAACAGGTGAGCTCTTAATTGTGAACAGGGCAATGCATTGCACTTATTGGCATAAATACTTTTTAGTCTGACAGATTTTTACCTCCTCAATTGACAGTTTCCTGTGTGTCCCTTTGGATTACAAATATCACATCCAATATGGTCTGCTCAGTAATACTCTGAGCAGCAAGTAATTCACAGGAGCTGTTTCAGACCAAGCATGGATTGATATGATGTGATTCATCTTAAAACTCTGAATATATTTTTCTTCCTTCCCTCCTCACTCTACCTCCCTGCTCCTTTGTGAATCAGGAATAAATACCTGATGCCCTTTGCAATATGAAAAGGGGATGTACTCCTCTAAACAGAATTTCTGAAGACTGAGTAAGTCCTCTGCTTAGGGGAATGGGTGGCTGTGCTCTTCTTCTTGAGATGCTACAATCAAGAGTGGCAAGGTCCACACCTGAGTGAATAAATATGTAGTAACTATAGCAAAATATGCACAGGTAGAATTCACAATCAGGACTTTCTGGGGAGAAACAGAATGAACATTTTTCCTCTCTTCAGCTGAGAGGTTCCCAGAGCATTTTAGAAAACCAAGGGAAACCTTCCCACTGCATGAAAAATATTCCAAGGTTTCACCTCTCATATGAAGAAGTAATAGATGAATAGGAAAATCCTGATATAGACTGATGCAGACTTATTTCAGGTGCCTGCTAATTGACAAAGCAAGCCTCAAGAGCCATCTAGAGGTTGTTTGAGAAGACTCATTTTTATTACTGTAAGAATGTGGCTTATGCATCCCAGAAGCAAATTCCTAGTTGTTGGAGGTTTCATTCTTATGTGCAGCATAGTAAATGAGGAAGACCTCTAGTTATATCACTTGAACTTCAGCAGTGCAGACATGGTGTCAGAGTAATCATCCCCATCACCAGCAAGACCTCTGTTTTATTAATGAGGAGCTGCATTGTACAAGAAAATCATGTTACAGAAGGTGCTATGCAAGGCAGAAAGCTTTAGGCATGAGGACTGTGTGAGCCCCAGACAAACTCCAGCTCATAATGATGGCTCAGTAAGGGGATAAGCAGATTTAGCCAAACTGGCACACAGCTGGGATTTGCTTAATGCTGAAGCTTTTGCAGTCCTGATGATATTGCCTGATCTGTTCTGGGTTCCCCTTAAGTCTGTGTCAAATCAAACCAAAATCAATAGTGCTTTGAACAGGGGCCACAGTTGGCAGGAGCATGGTAAGAGAAAGGGGTTAGAATGAGGGTTTGGGAGTTCACTCCCAGTGTTTATATCTCAAACAGAGACAGCTTCCCTTGGGAGAGAATAGTGGGAGACTTATTTTATAGGTATCTTTATGGTTGCTTAGAAATAAAGGAGTGGGGAAGGAGGTTTTGCAGACATGGTGATGGAAACAGTTCTTCATTTCTAGCAGATGTTTCAATTTGCAGCCCCAGTCTTTGGTGGACTATGATTTTATTCAGATTTCAAGACATCTTCAGGCACAAAGGGTTTTTAGCAGTGGAGGTAACTTTCTGTCTCATTGGTTTGCATCTCTACTTGTCAGAAAAATGCAAGTATGACCTTTCACTAAATCAGACTGAAACCTCTTCCTGACACCCTCTACTCTCCAGACAGAAGTCCAATGAAATCTTTCTGGTGTAAGTTCCTTTGATGTCAATGCACCACTTGTTTATCTCAACAAAGAACTTGGACTTGAAGGTCTAAATATACTTTGCCAAGTCAAAACTTTGCACTGACTTGATAAATAAATACAAGTTTACCCATTCAAATCCTTCTGAGCAGGAAGGATGGATGTGCACAGAAAAGGAGCAGGTACACTGTGTATTCACTTTAGGTGAAAGCATGTACTTTGGATTGAAAGGAACCTGTTTAATATTTCCTCTGTAATTATTCTGCTGTAGGAAGTACTTGAATACCAGGCTGGAAGAGCAGACACCCAGAGAGGTTGTGTTGCTGATGTAACACCTGTAAAACTGAGCTCACAAAGCTCTCCAGAGATACACACAACATCTCTGCCCCAGGGAAAAGAGATTCCTGTAGGTTGGGTTTGTTTGGATTTTCCACTGAAACTGAGTTTCTTGGGGAACCAGCATGCAGTGAGCAGCAACACAGGTTTAATTTCAGGGTACTAAAACTTCCTACAAATGTTTCTAAAAGTGATAACCCAGACAGCTGCCTACTGGATTCCCAGGGCTGCTCTCTCCAGGCTGGCACGTGCACCTGTGAGATCTCTGCACAAACACTGCCTTGAAAGCCTAGGCCCAAGCACAGCTCAACTCCTGCATTATGCATGGCCCTCATCACTCTCACCAGATGTGGGTGGAGAGGGGAACTCATGCAGATGCTGTTGGGTAATGGCAGAGGCTCTTTGAATCCTGAGAGAGGCAAAGAGAGGTTTTATCAATACGTATTATGAATGAGCTGAAGTGAAATGTTTCCATTAGGGATTTCTGCCTTCAAGATACATAAACTGGCTCGTTCAAAATGCTGAGGGGAGAAAGAGACAACAAAGATAAAGACTTCAGGGGGGTTACTGTGCCAGCTATTCCAGCCGTGACTCCGAGTGTCAATGAGAACACACAAATAATGGAGAGGAGGAAATGGAAAATCATGGCTAAAGAGTTTCTCCAACAGAGATGTATTTCTCTGTATATCTGAATTCAGAACACTGGATGTAAAAACCCAATATTTAGGAGTTGTAACCTTTGGAGAAACAACTGCACGAGAAAATATGTTCTTGCAAAAGATGCCAAAGCACAAGTTTAGTATAATGCAACAGCTGGATAATTAACAGAAAGAACAAGTAAAATCTGAGAAATGCAAAATATATAAATAGAAGATAGGAAAAAAATGTACATATGTATACACACATATATATACACGATATGAATATGAAGACAGTATCTGCTCTTAGCTGTGCTGCACAGTAGACACTGAGATATGTAATCTATCAAATCAGTGAAATCAAAAAACCATAAATTGTTTCAATAATGTGTCTCTGATAACCCATGGCAAGTGCTGGCCCATGGAGAAAGGCAAGGCTCTCACTAGGAGTGTAGGCTGGGCTGGTGTAATATAAACATGATCAGGTGAATGAGTTATAAATCTGAATTTTGCATACTGATTCAGAGAGTAAAACTGTATGAACGTCAGGTCTGTGTTAACACGAGATGGTTAATGAGTGATCCTGCCTAAAATTGTTCAATGGATTTTTGTAAAATGCAATTTAAAACTGTTTTCACTCAACATGATACAGAAACCCAACAGAAACAGCACAGGTAGAGCCTCACACAGCCCTTAGCACTTAGCACCTTTAAAGGAAGTTGCCAATTCAAACTCAACATAAAACTCTAATAAACATCAGAAATCAAGTCTAGTTGCCTAACACTTAAAAATGTTTAAAACATTGGTTATTTCCTCATCTGTCTCCTTAAATGGATTTAACAGATAAATTCTTCACTGAAGTGAAAACAATATTTCTGTGAAACCCAAGTCTGAGAAACTCCAGGCTAATGGATAAACCATTAAGGGTTCTTTACTCCACATCCTCACAACAACCTTCAGAAAAAAATCCAACTGCCTCCACTGAGAATAAACAAACTGAAAAAAAGGAGACATTAGTAGGTAATAAATTATTGAGAACAAACTAAACCAGCATGTAAACACATGTCTTTTAAAAAGCAAGTTTTGATGCCTTTTGGAGGCTTGAGAAATGAGCTAAACTTGGTTGCCCATGGTCCTTTACATGTCTGATTGCTTCTGACAGGGGCAAGACTTCACACAAAGAGCCAGAAACATCCTTAAACATCAGTGAAAAGCAAGAAAGAAATGCAGATAAGAGATTCAAAGGAACATCTTGGGCTGGATGTTTGCTTCCCTTTAGTAAACTAGGTTCTGTCTGCAGCAAGATCTAGGAGGGATGAGGTAAAGATTAGTATTTAACACTAAAAAGGAAGTCCTGCTCCCTACCCAGGGATCAGTGTTGTCATTCTCAAGTAGTCCCACAGAAATGAGTGAGATTACTGCAGTCAGGGAGCACTCAGTGCATGCAGATTGCAGGTGCATTTATACCCAATTTCAGAGGTAACATTTCCTCAAAACAGTCAGCAACTGTGTTGGAGTTTTCCTTTGTGTGACACAATTTGAAGACATTACTTTTTAATATTCTCGTAACACATTTGTAGTCCCACTCACCCCCCAGAGGATACTGTGGAGCACATAACAACAGTAAAACTTGGGATGTATAATCAAAATCTGCAGCATGCAATTAGAAGTATCCTTTAAAATTTGCCATGCTGCCAGCTACACTTAGCTACACACTTCACATGATGGAGATAGGCATGTATATTTTAGAATAGCTATCAGTAAATATAGAACCACATCCTGCCTGTAGACATTTGCAATATGATTTTATCTCGTTTGCAAGTCGAAGTGTTCATAAATTGCAGGCTAAGACATGGTCCAAAGCCAGGAAAGTACTTCAGAGCTTTGTTACTTTCTTTACTTTCCATCTCTTGGAGAACAGCAGTCGAGCTGTGAGCTCAACAAGATGTTGAAATTTGAATCCTATGTAGCTGACAGAGCAAGAAAAAAGAAAAAAAATCCATAAGAATAAAAATTTCAGCATGTGCCAATGAAAAGGTGTCGTGACCCTTTCTCTAGGGCATGAACTTTATAACCCTCTGACTTTGCCACTGTGAACCAAGACTCAAACACTTCATCCTTCCCAGCAGCATCTTTGCATGACACCTAGTTATCCTGCTGGAGGATTTTCTTCTAATTCAGATGTTTTCATCTGCTGCTTTTCACCTGTGGCACCAGGTTGCACTGCATCAGATTGGCTTTTATCAGCTCACAGTCTTGTTTGTCATGAGAGGAGATGGAGCTCAGAGGTACTGAGGAAAAATTCTGTCCAAAGGAATTTGCAAGGAAATGTCTGTGCTTGCAGCAAAAATATCTGCACCAAGACTGAGGGCCTGGGGTTCTTTCTGAGCATGAATTTTGTGGGGTGGCACAACAGGTAAGTTAAACTTTCATGTTTTGGTTGTCCCAAATCAGAAGTTGCTTTTTTGGTTCCTAGCCCTGCTGCATCCACACATATTTTACTCTTCATTTCAAGGAATTATTTTCAGAATTTAACCTCTTATTTCCATATTTGATCTGTTGATAGCGTTATATATTCCAGGCCACCTATTGATTGCAAGATTTGAACCTCCATCTATGAGCTTGGATTCTGCAAACAAAGATGTTTATGATGCCAAGTGGTTGCTTTGCTCAGCTGCTGCCTGCACAAATTCTGATCCATGGACTGAGTTTACCAGACTAGGAACAGCCTTCCCAGCAAAGCTTGCCATTATCTTCAACAACTTCAATTAATACATTGAAGTTATTCATAGCATTACACTCGTTAAAATACATTAACGTTTAGATACTGAACTTAGAAGAAGAAGAATTACATATATTAAATTCAGTCAGAAAATGAAAAGTTTCTTTCAAAATGAGATGGAAAGGAGGGCACAGAGCTACTCACCAGTTTGGTTTGATGCAGAGAAGTATTTTAAATTTTGGAAAAAAATTATGTTTCTGAAAATTTTGGAATCTTTACTTCCAGTGTTTTTCTTCTTGATATGGAATGCATCTCGCTTTGCTCTTCTCATGTTTCAATTTCTCATTTCTAGCTGATGCTCCTTCGTTTTCTATTTCAATAGTACATTTGTTTCCTGTAAAATGTAATTAATTGGTTTTGATTAAACAGCCTGAAGATAAAAATACTCTGTTTTGGGCAAACTGAATATTTCAGAGGAAGCCAAAGTGACATTTCCTTATTTGTTTTTTTTTTTGCAAAACCCAAAACAACAATTATAAAACAAACACTATCTTCTCTCCTAGTCACTCCCAGCTTACACCTCCCACCCTGGTTTTCAGCTTGGCTGGCACTTCCCAAGGACACAGGTGAGCTGAGAATAAACAAAGAAATGAGACTTGAAACCTCTGAATTTGGGTCTTGCAGGAGGACATATATGAAATACCATGCAACAGTGAAATATTTCCTTTCAGACTGTGGATATTAGAATTGGGAAAGGTCCAATTCACACCAATATTTCTGTATATTCTATCTTCAGCTACCTCTTTCCTTTAGCTTCAAAGGTCTCAGGGCAAGAAAGGTTGACCTACAGGTGAGACACCTCACTAAGCTCTCCC
>NW_008672010.1:0-14238 GCF_000695815.1 Acanthisitta chloris | reverse complement strand
CTTTCCCTGCTATTCCATGATATCTTTCCCTGATATTCCCTGAATTTGCCTTATTTTCACCCTATTACCCCTTAGGCACAACCAGCTGTTTTCTGCCAAGCCCAGATCATGTATGACAGGCACAACACAATATTAAACACATTTTATCTACAGATTGTCCTGGGCTATGTCTTCTGTGTCTGGGCTCCTTGCCAAACCTTTTGGCACTTTCCTACCTTTTGTAGCATCCAGAATGAACTGATGACTGAGACAACTTACATGATGGAGTAAAAGTCCCCTTACTGGAAGTGACAACTGTGTTCAGGGCTGAAAACTGGTGAGTTAGTTAAAAATCAATTTTCCCTATTAGCCAATCAATAAACTAAAGGCAGCTGAGAGGTCATTGGAGCAAAGATGTCTCCCTTGAGTCGTGAGCTGAGATCACAAACAGCCCAATAACCAAAGCTCTTCATCCCCCCAGTGCTGCAGCACTCACACTGCAAATATCCCCTTTGTCTATAAAAAGGCAACGAAGCACCTTGGGGTTCCAAGTGAACCATCCAGCACTCACACTGCAAATATCCCCTTTTGTCTATAAAAAGGAAACAAACATGGCAACAGCACCTTGGGGTTCCAAGTGAACCATGCTTGAAAGAATAGCACAAAAAATATATTTATACCTTTTTTTTCTTAAAGAATAGCACAAAAAATATATTTATACTGTTGTTTTTTTGGTTTTTTTACTTCTCTCCTGCACTGCTTTCAACTTTGCTTACCCAGTACCTTCTTCTCCTGATAACCCCAGTCTTAGACAAGTCAGGAATGAATAGATAGAAGACAAAACCAGGAGCTGGATAAAGCCAGAGACATTTTGAGCACAGCACTTCCAGTGGGTGGGATGCATGTAAAGCACAGGCTTCTCTGCAAGAGGTTGAACTGAAGCTTTTCTGAAGCCAAGTCTAGTAATGAGAAAGGAACTGAACATCTCTACAGAAAAGCCATGAAACACAGTTTCCACTGACATGGGGTATCACTGTATGTAGGAAATACTGACCAGGCACTACAGTGTAATTCATCTGCTTATTTCATGTGTTTTTACAATATGGAAACTAAATACCAAAGTATTTCATGAATGGGGAGTAAGCCTAAGTTTCTGGTCCCTATGGAGGTTTCTAGAGATTTTTTGGTTTGATTTACTGTTCCTTGAGCATTTCATAATCTCCAAATGCTTCAGAATTTACCATTTCAGAATAGCTGTAATTTCATCAAAGGTCCAGTTACTTCCTTTAGATGAGAACACAGATAGATAAATTACTTCCACAAGCAAACTTTATCATTTCATTTAGTCTTTATGTGCTGTTACTGTAGCTATGCGAGGTGCAATGTACACCAGCCCCAGGTACAAGGAAAAGAACAAGTCTTTGAAAGACATAGGAGTAGAAAGTGAAATCACTGTCCTTACACAATAACCTCTGATGGGTTATTGTAGCCCAGTCACATCTGGAGAGGTCAGTTTCCTTCTCTAGTTATAGAATATTTTTTACTCTTTTGTTTTGGAAACCTACAGAATAATTGGGGAAAAATGATCCCATAGGCATTGATCTTCCACACTTCTAAAAAATTTCACCAACTCCACAGCAAACACTTGAGCTGTGTGAAGATGAATGAAGGGGAAAAAATGTCTAACATTCCCTGAAAGTTTTTGCAGGTTTTTATGGAGGAATTCAAGCCATGTATCTGTTAAAATATCTAGTGTTGAAGGTAGTTTACCTCATAGAGGACTTCAAATGCTCTTTTTATTTTGTGCCAGGGCAGAAGTATTCACACCCATCAGTTTTACACACAAGACACAATCAATTGCTGCTTTTCTGACAAAACTCTATCACTGTAAAAATGTTCCATTAAATGTCTGGTAATAACATTCTATAGATGTTCTATTGAAAAAACAAGTTTCTGTAAGGCAAACTGCACACAGCATACCAGTAAAAATGGGAAATAAAATGCTCATGCAATGGAAATACATTCGAACCAGTAAATGCTGGTGTACAAAACATAGAGAAGAGCTCAGTAAAACAGCTTGATCCAAACTATAAAAAGCTAGTGGTAATCAAGAAATGCCTGGTTCAGGTGGTTGGCTGGAATGATATCAGGGAGATTGGCACTAGGAAAATGACCTTTGGTGCACTTCCTTCTTGAAACCTGTGATCCCTGCTCACTATTTACTCTGTCAGTAGCTCAGCACCCAGAGGGTCTGTGCTGGTACTTTGGAGACAACATTTTGGCTTGACTTTTCTTAATAAAAACTAATCTTTAATTCATCCAAATTCTGTCACAGAAAGTACCCCAGAAATATTTTGTCTCTTTAAAATGTCAAAATGTTTTGGTTTCAGAGGAAAAGCACCATGTTTTCCACAGGGAAAAACAAAGCTATTTTCTAGAGAGTTCTTCACTATCAGCTGGCTCCTCATCAGACCTTCCACCTTCCTAGGAATTGGGCTATTGGGAGACCATCAAAATAGACAGACTCTCCTCTCTACTTGCAGGAACAGGTTTTGGTATCTTCTCTCACTCTGTTGACAATTTTCCAGCTGCCATTTGAGGGTTTTTTTCTTCGCTAAAAAGACCTGAAGAGGTCTTTTTAGTATAAATTGCCCCTGGTCTTGTAGTTTATATTTTGTTCACTTTTTCCCACGGTGGTTGTTCTGTTGTTTTTCCCTCTGTTGGTCTCTGAACCTTGGCTCTTCCATTATTTCTCAGCTATGCCTACTGTAGTAAATTCCCACATAACCTCTGAGTCCTTGAGACAGAAAAACTCAGCATCTTTGAGAAGGTTGTCTAGGCTGTCACCTTTTGGATTTAGGAAGGTGTGAGATCTGGTGATTAAATTCTCTGCTCTTGTCTTAGGTCCTCAGGTTTGCCACACTTACCCCTGTGACCCAATTTTAAAGGAATCCTTAACGTTAAGTTACAAACTTCAGAGTGATTTCACTGGGTCTTTCATTATCCCCCTCCAAATCATGTAACTACTTTTTCTTGTTTAGAAAGCCTTTCCTTTTCAATTTAGCCAGGAAAACAGGGCAGATCTTGAGAGAATCAGACTGGATGTACTATGTAGCATGTAAAGATTAAGTTACGGGGGACCAAGAGAGGAATGGGTGACTGAACTGGTGTTGGTGGCTCTACAAACCCTGGACTTGTGGTAACAACTTAGACTAATTCCAAGACTGAAGACATTATTCCTTTGGATATTGTGTGATGCAGCAAACCAGGCTATGGAGCACTCCAAGATTCTGTTTATTCAGTGTATAAAATTTATCTCCTGAGTCCTCACCTGAAGTACAGACAAACCAATTTTCCCCATAAAGTTTTACAGCTCCTCCAAGGGTTTTCCACTAAAAGCCTCCACACTTGTGAAAAAGAGAAGAAAAGGGAAGTGTGCCTCACCTTCTGGTCCTGAAGTGGGAGAAATCATGTTTATTTTCTTTCTTTTTATTCATGCCTAACAGTCTTTAGAATAGGGACCATATTGCCAGTGAGGTCCCTCATGATGTGCACAAGGGATTGCTAAGAAAAGCTGTTTTAGATTTGTGCATAGAATGAGAATCCAAAACCATTCAATGCAACTGTCACTATACACACTTTCAAATTTTCTTAGCCTAAGGAGCTTGTTGGGAAGGAATTGGCTCTGTCATGCTCAGGAGAATGGGATGGCCCAAGGATATGACTGTGGAGATGCATCAGGTTTCCTGGACTTCCTCAGCCAGAAAGATGGTGATATTAAACCCTGTTTTTCCCTATGAGGACTGCACTGCCATGCCCACTCCCCTGCTATGCCCTACATTCAGCATGCACAGCTTAGCTCCTAAACCACAGGCAGATCAGGGATGTTTGTCACCCTACATTCAGCATGCACAGCTTAGCTTCTAAACCACATGCAGATCAGGGATGTTTGTAGGGCCTTATACAAGTGGCTGGTCCAGAAAGTACAAGCAGATCTGTAAAATCATAGTGTATAATATATTAAAAATGGAATAAAATTCTCAAGGGAACCTTCACTGAGACCAATGGGATGATTCAGTGGAAAATGATGAATGGCTCCTGCCCTTTTCTCCTTCCAAATAAACATTCTGTCCCTCTCTATTGGAGCTGGGCAGCAGATGCAAAAATACAGCCCAGAAAAAGAGCATAATTTGGCCATAAAAATGTTGCAATAAGTTGTTATATAAGCTGAATGCCACCTCCTTTAGTGCATCCACCCACTCATTTTACAACCAGTTAATATTTTTCTGAACTTTCATGTTGTATTCTATCCTGCCTCCTCTGCAATCCTTTTGCCTATTTTTCTGCCAAAGCCACAAGAATAAAGCTGTCAACATTGCAACTAAGCCATCTTTCTTGTCTGGCAAATTGTCTAGTGGAGACTATAACCTCCTGGCTGCTCCACTGTATAATGTAAGTATCCTGTCTTAACAAAACAGAATTTAAATATCCTTTAGATATTCTATCTGCAGGCTCCTGTGCAGAAACAAGTTAAATATATTTCCTTGACATTTTTTTACTTTTCTCCAGTGGGAATGGCACAGATATTCATATTAAGCTGAACACGTATTGACATGCTTAGAGAGATGTTTTATGGCTTTTCAACTGAAATATCTCCAGGTATTTGAACTGAAATAATAAATATGGCCACTCCTGGGGGAAGGAAGAAGCAGCAAGAAAATTCCCCAGAAGACTATGATTAAGAACTGAAGTGAGCCAGTGGCATAGAGTAGTTATGCTTTGAATGTGATTGGGATTTATGATTTCAATTAATGCTTGAGAACAATTTTAGAAAGTTAGTAGCAAGCTACTGGCTGAACAGAATATGGTTCATTGGTGAATCCCTCCAGATTAGCTTTACCATTGTGCTGTTTACAAAAACAAGGCTGGATCCTCTGAGGTGTAAACTGGTTAGGCACAGGTGATGGCTGTAGAGGAGCTACATAGACCAAAATTTAGTTTTTAGTGTATTGGAAAAGCTGGAATTTTACATTCCAGAGACCAAATAAGAGAAACTCATACAGGAAGAAAGAACATCTCCTTGTCTCTGCTTTTCTATGTTGTGTCCCAGGAAAGGCTCTGGGCTGTGTGCTCAGCTGATGGGAATTTGCTGGATGTACATCACCAAGGAGCTGAGTCCTCCTGAGGTTCACTCACAACTCACAAACTAACTGAGGGCTGACGTGGCTGAACGTGTGGGCATGTGCTGCATGTATCTCTATTTATATATGTGTACATACACACATCTCAGCTTGCTTATGTTTTCTACAGACACAGCTCTCCCCATCTGCTTCCTAATGTCAGAATTTAAATGTCATCTGTATCTGCTAAGGCCCTGTCACCTCAGGCAGGGTGCTGCTCAGTGGGGAACTCTGCATGCTCTGCACCCAGAGAGAGCCTGAAAGCTCTGGGCTGGGTCCTAAACATGTCTTGGCTCACTGAGCTGAATAAAGCTATTCATAAAGGCAAAAAAAATCAGGTGTAAGCAGCTGAAGGCTAGGAGGTTAATGAAGCATTGGGGAGGGAAAGCAGCAGAGTTTTTACAAGGCAGTCCTGCCCTGGAGGACTGGGGAGAGGCACAAATCCCCTCAAGTTGCTATTGCCCCTGGCAACAATGGCAGCAAGAACTGGAACCTGCCTGCAGCCTTGTCCTCCTTTACCTGGGTCACTCAGTGTCCCCTGTTTGCAGTTAGACCTCTTCTACATACATTAGAGCAGTAAAAGTAGCAAAGTTCCTTATTCACTTCTGTCAGGTACTATGAAATATTTACTCACGACTCATTGTGTAGCTATGTCAGCGTAAATGCTTCGGTTTCTGATGATGACAGTGATCATTCTTCCTCAGAAGACATCCCAGAATCTTCATTTAGAGAAGGTCTTATGAATTGTCTCTGGGTTTGTATGATCACAGAACAAGTGCAAGGGACAGCAGAATCACATCTCCTTGTGTTCCTATTGCCAACACTGCAGGATTTCATACTGAGCAGATTTCTGTGAGAAGCATTTTCCCTTTCTTTTCAAAGAGCAGCATGTCAAAGCCTTGTGCCAGGCTTGAACCAATACTGTGGCTGCCAGCATGACTCACAGCTACTTTGGCTGAGCAATATTTGCTAGTGACTAGAAGAGAAAAATCTCACTGATGCTTCAGGCACAACTCTGTGACAACAATAGAGTAATTAACTTTTGAAGCTAACTAATTCAATCCATGCAAGAGGAGAGCAAGAGAAACCTTCCACCTGCATATCTGGGATATCCCTGAACCAAGACATCCAGGCCAAAGTGTTTTAAACTTTATGAATTAAAGTTAAACTACAGAATCCACAGCTGAGCCAACAGAAGAGAGATTCTGCTTTCCAGCAGTATGTTACTTGTAATTCCTGTCAAGCCTGTGGGAGGGAAAAGCTCTGGAAAAAAAGCACTTAGAAATTTTGACATTGTGAGAAGCACCATAGCAGACACCCTACCTTTTGAAGTCTTGCTTGCAGTAGGCTTCACATATGTCTAGACTACCTTTCAGCAAGGCTCTTGGACACAAATCTTCACAATTCTGGGAGATCCACTGAGGCTGGGAGTGTGGAGCTAGCAGGGAAGAGGCCAAAGGCAGATCTGTTTCCTCCAGACCACAGGAGTCTCTGTGCAAGCTGCCTTCCACCCAGGGCAGTGAGAGATCCAAGATTTAGGTTTTGGAGTAAGCTGAGAAATTTTCTGGAACATTTTAGGTGTCTTTTCTCTGGTTTTATCCTATAGAGCCACTGGAATTAGGAAGGGAAAAGAAAACCACAGTTTGTTAGTGCTTTTAAAGCTGACATTAGTCCTCCATAGCCTCCAGCACATTCTTACTATTACTCTGTACTGTTTTACAGTTTCAGAAAATTGTGAGTAAAATGTTTTTGGCTTGTTTGTTTTTCCACATGGCAAAGGCAAAGCTTTCCCCTTTGCTTGCATCAGATCTAAAACTCCTCTTTAGCAACTCATATAGCACCTTATCTTGCCAAGACCTCTTTGTTTGTGCACCAGCCACACCAAATGCAGCTAGTGCAGAACTGGGAATACTGTTTACTAGTTAACCACAGCTGCAGAACTAGCAGATGGAGCAGAGCACATTCTTTTTGAAGTTCACAAAAGTGATGACTGCTGTTCTTTTCTTTTTCAGTTTTAATCTGTCATTTCTTCACAATGCAGTTGGAGATTTCGTTAGAGACTGCATAGACTTGTAGAGAAACTACAGTATCCATTACATTTAATTACACCCCCATTTGTTTAAACAGTGAGTGATTTTATTAAATTGAATTCTTTTCCTCTGCAGCTTACATGAGAAAAGGGCATTATAATTACAGGCAGGTTGGCATTTTAGAGTTATAACACTTGTAAGCTACAGCAAAATTTTCCAAAACCCTACAGAAATTACATGCATATTTAAAGGCCAACAAAATTTGCTCACACACCACCTTTACGTATTCCTTTCTCACTCCTGTGAGCTGAAATTGAGATCACAGCTGAGGTGTAACACATCAAAATGACTGAGTGGCCAGCAAAATCTGCTTCCTCTGAGAGCCCCCAGAGCAAAAACAATGATGCAGTGCCAAGCAGACAGCAGTAAGACTGGGGCTGCTCACTGTTACTTAGAACTATTCCCACTGGCTGAACCAAGTTTCCTCCAGCAAAACAAGCCAAGAGAAAATCAAAAAGTAAGAATTTGCAGTCTTTTCATTTCTAGCATTCTGTTCAATGAAGCAAGTGTGTTTCCTTTGTTCTTAATCACCACAGTTTCAGGTCATACCAGTTCTCTTTTTCTTATTAATTTCCCTTTCTCTTTACAGTCTTTGTCCTGGAGCCTCCACACCTCCAGCTTCCAATCCACACCTGTAAGCTCTGAAGAATCAAAATGTCCCAAGGACCTGGTACCAGCCTACAACATCTTCAAAAGGGGAAGCAGAGGGGCAGGCACTGGTCTTTTCTCTCTGGCTATTAGGAAATGGTTCTTCCCCCAGAGGCTGTTGGGCACTGGAACAGCTCCCCTGGGCAGTGCTCACAGCCCCAAGCCTGACAGAGCTCAAGGAGTGTCTGGACAATGCTCTCAGGCACAGGGTGTGATTCTCAGGGATGTCCCATGCAGGTCCAGGAGTTGGACTTGATGACCCTTGTGGGTTCCTTCCAACTCAGGATATATTCTCTGATAGTCTATCAAAACTGCAGTAACAATTCCAGACCCTAAACTGGATTTCATTGTCCTTTTTATATTTGCCTGTGTATCCATGACTTTCCTTTCTTCAGAACAGATAGAACTGGCAAGAATTTTGCAAAATGCTAAGAATCAAACCTACTGCTACATCCTACAGTGCATATAGAGCATTAAGCTTATAGTCTATTTGAAGAAATGAGTTTTGTCAGGGCTCTTGCTGCAAAACACATCAGCAGAAATATGAATTCCATTAGGGATAGAAGATTAGCTCTTCTGCAAATGAAAAGTGGATATGAACAAAAGGAGGAACTATGTGATGATTTATCACTGAGGCTAATGGAAAAGTGGGGTGAATATGAAGCAGCTTTCTTCTGGCTGATATATCAAAAGAGCTTTCAACATGCTGTTTGGGGCAGGGAGAAGAGAGAATTGAAGGCTGTGTTTGGCAGTGCTGTCATGAGATGTTGTGTCACTCAATGGAAAATACAGTGGACTAGAAGAGAGGGATTTTATTACAGCTCTGCTGTTGCCCTGCTGCTTGCATTTGATTAGGACCCATGGGCTCCTTGTACCTGTGCTCTGCTCCCCTGTTTGGCCTTTTGGACAGGAGACTGTAGGCAGGAAGTCTTTGTATGTCACTCCACCACCATGGAACACTGGCCTTGGCAGAGGGTGATAAAAACTACCAAACAAGCCCCAAACCCAACCTTGAACATGAACTAGTTCTGATGATGGTATTAACACGTTCCCAAGATGCATCTTTACAGAACATAACCTGCAGAACATGCTGTACCCACACTGGCATGCAGAGAGGATTTATGGTGTGTGCCATGATTTCATGGCCAAGTCTGTCAGTGCTTCATACATCCAAAGAGCAAATCATTTTAGTGTTTTAAGTCCTCAACCAGACGAAGATGTTGAGAAATAAATGCCAAATGACAGCAGCCATTCTAGCTACAGCCAGGGTTGAGTGTCTGTCTAGAGCAAAGCCTTTATAAAACTTGAAGGAAATGAGCCATGGTGAGAAGAACTATTACAATGACAATAAAATTCTTCATTGCCAGTTTGTTACTCAGCCACTGGATGAGAACCACTGAGATCAGTGGTAGGACCCATCTCTGTGGGCAACTTTTATTACACTGAGATCTATTACACTGGTCAGGGAAAGCGAAGATGCTGTAACTCTCTGTCTTCCAGAATGATCCCAAAGTATCCCTTACAGTGCACATCAAGCCTGCAAATGTGTTTCTGCACCAACTAAATGTCTCTCCACAAGAAGAGAAACCTTCCCTGTCCATTTAAAGCAGCTTTAGCCAGCACCAAGATATCAGCCTTTCTCCTCAATAAGAAGATAATATATAGTGCAGGTTCTTCCATGAATAGCATTTTTCAATCTGACTACATTGCTCTGCTTGAAGTTACTGGTATCTTGAAGAAAAATGGGACAAGCTTCCCAGATTCATAATTGCTGGAAACTGCAGGTGAAACCAAGGCTCTGAACACCCAGAATCAGACTCTGCCAGCAAATGATGCTGCCCTGTCCTGTCCTCAGGATGCTCAAACCCAGCTCAGACAGACAGTTAACCAGGGTTAAGGTTGCTTTGCTGTGAAAAATAACCTGGCTTATCTCCAATGTCTTATCGATGTGAAGATTCACACCAATGATAGTAATAAAAAATGTGGATCTTTTATCACCTGACTGATTCGAAGGAAGGATGAATCCACCAATCTCTCTCCACCAGGCTTTACCCTGCTCCATGCTCTCTGACATACACATTGCATCTGAGTCAAGTGAGGCATGAAGCACACAGCTTGCAAAAGAAGGTTAATTCCACAAACCAACTAAGGCATCCCCACTCTTAGCATGGGGTAAATGCTATGGATGCCACTTTGCCACAATGCATCCAGCATAGGTTTAACCAGGTAGATTTTACATCTGGGAAACTTCCCTGAGCAGCAGTTGGGCATTCCCTTTGCTCTGCAGAACCTGGGGTGAGGAACTCAGTAGCAGTTTGGACCCATCTCTCTAAGACTTTGAAGGAAAATGAAATTCCCTCATGCAACAAGAGAAGAAAACAGTGTTGGGGTCAGAAAATTGGTTGAAGACTCATAGAATTCAGGCACAGTGAATTCCTTCAGTTTCTCCTCCCCATGACAGTGTTTGTCACTGACACACTCAACCTACATAATGTATGTATTAATCTCTGTAGTGGGAATTTGGTTTGCATTCTAGCAACATGTCCTCAGCAGATATGTCCAGTCTTGACAAGACCAAAGAATCCAGCAAACTAGTGGATCTACATCCAACAGAGAAGAAAAATGCAGAATTTCCTTCCCACTGACTGCTTGCAATTGCCCCCTGCTTTCTAAACTTTTCTGCTTTGAATCAAAAAGAGAACATAACAACCAGACAACTGAAGTACAAAATAGTGAAATAAGTCAGAAAACTGTGAGGCATCAGTCAGAACAGAACATTGCCTGTGACATATAAGATCTTTGATGTCTCATTTTTGTGGCAAAAAATGTGCAATCCTAATGTCATCCAATGTTTTTTCAATCCACTGATAAACTAGAATGATGAGTGCTGGGCACTTCACCTGTTCTCAGATTGGATTTCACACTAGAAACATAACCAAAAGGGTTAGGGCAATTCTGTCAGAAATAAATTGTTCTCTTTGAAACAAGCACATAGGCAGCAGAGAAGGACAAATCCCTTCCACGTAAAAAGCTGTAAACAATAAACCCCAAACAGTCAGTTTAAAATTATTTGTGCTTTACGTCTGTGTCTAATAGGATCCTGAGTGTTTGTGCAAACTGAGCTTATCAGTTTAAAGCATCTTTAATTCAGGAATTCTAGAAATCAATCAAAAACTAGCTTAGTATCTGGGGCAGAGAAATCTTAGAGGACATTTACACAACTCTCTGCTCCTGAAATAAAATCAGCTGTATATCCACATTCCAAAATGGGTTACCATGTATCTAGAGTTAACGAGGTCTTAGCAGACAAGCTGGTGTAAGAATATTTTCCAATTAAGATATTTATGTGTATCTTTATCTGATATAGATAAACAGACATCAGATATTTATATCAGGTGTAGTTATAGAGAAACACACACCAGAATTTATTAAATGATCCCACTAACAGTTTTATAACTCCAGAGTGTTATGTACATGCCATGTACAGCCTGAACATAAGACATCATCAACACATTCTTTAAAAGTGTCATTTTAAATTTGAAAATAATTACTGGTACTACACTTTATATGATTTTAAATAATTTAGGACATCATCTTAAACTTCAGTGCTCTCTTAAAAGTTATAGCTCCAGTAATTTCCAATTCATAAAAAAAAATAGCTGAAAGCTTTATTATGCTTTAGGCTCCCAAATGCATAGAATTTCTCCCAGCAGAAGGGCTTAAAGGGTCTGGGATGAATAAGAGATGTGTTTGTTTTATTGACTTGCAGAGGTATTTGTGAAATGGAGTTGGTTGCACTGATTGCAGATATGTCAGGCAGATATACTATTATTGTCAGAGGCATCCTCAGGCCTTCAGGTTAAAAAGGGCTTAGACCATTTTCTGAATGCATTTCTTAGCACTTACACATGCTTTTGGCTACTTGGAATTGCTGTCAGAGAAGGGAATCCTTGAAGGAATCTTAAAAATTGTGATCTTACATACAACCCAGATCAATGGCTCTGGGAAGGGAACCTCATCCTGTCACAGACTCAGTGGCAGATGCTTGGCTAATTCTTTCTCAAAATCCTCCAACAACAGAATGTCTCATGTACACTAAACAATCAGGTCTTATGTTCACTCTATCTTTGTGAGAAGGCAACATTTCCTAATACCAACTTGCCTGGCACTGGTAAGTCAAGGCTCCTTATAACAGCACAAAGATATTTTCTTTTTTTTTGGTTTTGGATTGTTTTTTCTTTGTTTTGTCTTACCCATATTGCAGATTTGGTGGCTGCCCTGAGATGTCACCACATACGTGTACATAGATGTGCAGCACTGGGTGGGAGAATAACTCTCGCAAAAGCAATCACAGAATCATAGAATCAACCAGGTTGGAAGAGACCTCCAAGATCATTGAGTCCAACCCTACCATGGTTACTAGACCATGGCACTAAGTGCCACATCCAGTCTCATCTTGAAAACTTCCAGGGATGGTGAATCCACCACCTCCCTGGGCAGCACATTCCAATGCCTGAGCACTCTCTCTGGAAAAAATCTCTTCCTAATATCCAACCTAAATCTCCCCTGGCAGAACTTGAGTCTGTGCCCTCTTGTCCTGCTGCTGGTTGCCTGGGAGAAGAGACCAACCCCCACCTGACTCCAACCTCCTGTCAGGGAGTTGTAGAGGGCAATAAGGTCTCCCCTGATGCAGTTCACCAGTTTGAAGGACTCTGCTCCTTCTATTCTGCTAATATTTGTCAAGGTTATGCTGACCACAGATAGTGATGCAGTTCACCAGTTTGAAGGACTCGGCTTCTTCTATGCTGCTAGTATTTGTCAAGGTTACGCTGACCACAGATAACCTGGGAGATGGTAATAGAGAGCAGCTTCCAAACCCTTCTCATTTTGTGCCATGACCTCAGCAGAGAACCCACAAAACACTTCATTTTCAAGCCATTTAATGAGTCTTTCACTATAGGCATTTTCAGAAGGTCAGAACCCTTTCAAGTGACTCAGCCTGAGAACCCCAAAATTCAGCTCCTCAGAATGACACATACCCCTGGAGAGTGTCAGCCAGGGAGTGTATAATATGTGCACAAGGAAGTCAATGTTCATTGAGGCAATTAAATATCATGCTTTATATTGCTGTCACTTGTAATTTAGTTATACTGGAAATGAAGAATGGGTTGTCTATGCAATTGCTATCATAAACATCACTGAGACTGTGTGGAAAGATTCACAATAAAATACTAAGTTGCTATTACCTCAGTGGCAGGTCTGTCCTCTCACACAGCAGTAAGTAATAACTCTTTCACATTTGCAAAAGAAAGCAATATTTGCACTGCAAGGATGTGTCCTGTTAGTTTGAAAATAATGTCAATAAGGTGTTCTCCTTAGAAACATCTCCACCATCCAATTGTTTCCCAATCACAATTCATTTACTCAAGGACTGCACTCTGCTAGAGAGTAGGGATGATCCTGCTTTCATAATTACTACTCCTATGTGCAAACATTGACAGCACACAGGCAATTCTGCCTGATTTAGCCAAGTGAAAGGTTAATGCTTGGGAGCTGCAGCCAGAATATTTCTTCCAGCAGGAAGGCACTCAGTGTGCAATAAAACCTTCTCTCCAGCTACTGTTAAGCCATTGTGCCAGGGCTTAGCTAAACGTGGCTTCAGAGAGGAAGCAAGTGCTGAAGCACAGGGCCAATAACTTGCTTGGGTCATACATGGTTGATGTTGTACAACAAAACCCTCTATGAACCTGCACAGGGAAAATCCTCCTCAATTCTGGATCCCCTTTTTGTGCTGAACTGGGTCTCTCTGGCATTCCACCAAGAGGGATTTAAGATAAAAATAATCATGTTTTACATACTCCAAGAGGAACTGTAGGCAGAGAGAACACATTTGATCAATTATTGGGGTTTTTTTTCAGATGTGTCCTCAAATACAGCACTCTCACAATAACAAGGCACTTACAGGATGTTAGCTTGAACTCTTCAAGATGCTCCATCCAAGAGAAATCCCTCAAGGAAGTCAAGTTCCAAATTTCTTGGTGGACAGTCATTGATCTTTCTACACTTTTAAGCTGATCACGGGAAGTTGCAGTGTATGTATCATGTCTGAAACATACTAGATAAAAAAATGAAATTCAGTGATTTAAAATTCCAAATTTCTTGGTGGACAGTCATTGAGCTTTCTAAACTTTTAAGTTGATTACAGAAGTTGCAGTGTATTTATCACGACTGAAACATACTAGATAAAAAAACTAAATTCAGTGATTTAAAACAAAATAAGGCACCCAAGTTCTTGTGCTATCCCAGACTAGAAAAAAAAAGTAGAATCAACAGTCAGATTA
>NW_008672009.1:17795-20017 GCF_000695815.1 Acanthisitta chloris | reverse complement strand
AAGGGATGGGGCACCACACTGCCAAGGTGATGGGCACCACACTGCCAAGGGATGGGCACCACACTGCCAAGGGATGGGCACCACACTGCCAAGGGATGGGCACCACACTGCCAAGGGATGGGCACCACACTGCCAAGGGATGGGCACCACATTGCCAAGGGATGGGCATCACACTGCCAAGGGATGGGCACCACATTGCCAAGGGATGGGCACCACACTGCCAAGGGATGGGCACCACATTGCCAAGGGATGGGCATCACACTGCCAAGGGATGGGCACCACATTGCCAAGGGATGGGCACCACACTGCCAAGGGATGGGCACCACACTGCCAAGGGATGGGCACCACACTGCCAAGGGATGGGTACCACACTGCCATGGGGATGGGCACCATACTGCCAAGGGGATGGGCACCAGGGCTGGGCTGTTTCAGGGCAGCTGGGTGCCAAGGAAGACACTTCCAGCTCGGCTGTCACACTCCCTGTTGTGAGATGTGTCACTGCTGCAGCTTCACTTGACACCAGGCACGGAGATCAGGTGTCCCAGAACTGCTGTGCCCAAGGGAATAATCACTGGGTTTGCATTTCCTGAGATGATCTCATGTCATTTGCTCCTAGAGGAATGGACAAGGAAAACAACCTGAAGGCAAGCAAGCTGTCCCCTCATTCTTCCCTGGGACACTATGGAGTCTGGATTTTTGGAACACTATTGGCCCAAGGCAGAGATCCACAGGCGATTCCTCCCTCCAGCATTCCATATGCCCCATCCTGTGTGACAGCAGAGGACCTGCCTGCAGCTCAGGATCCACCACTCTCCCAGCTCCTCCAGGAAGTCCTGGCTGTGGCCTTCAGCCACCAGCTAGCTCAAGCTGCTGGAAGATTATTAAAGATAGCAGGGGCTGGAAAAGTCCCAAGTGGTTATTCTCCCCAGTAAACCCATTCCCCCGGGAGAGCATTTAATTGCCTTTTGCAGGATCCCACTGAGTCTGCAGGAGCCTTCCTGACCGCCCAACCGTCCTGGCATTTATTCGTCCACGGGGCCTGACTTGAACTTTGTTTTCCTTTCACTTCCTATTACTGTTCCGCTAATCCTCTCCTCCAGCCCTTTCCCATCCTTCATCCTGCATCTCTCTCTCTGTCCCTCCTCGCTCTGGCTCTCGAGCACCCAGTTCTGATAGTCACCACGGGAAATGTCAGCGTGAGCCGCAGCGAGGCTGAGACAGACCTGAAAGCAAACCCTGCACGTAAACAGCCCCGAGCGCCGCGGGCACAGCCAGGCAGGGCCCAGCACGTCCCAACGGGACACAAACCTCTCAGCATCCGAGGAAGGGGCTGCCCCAGGTGCTCCTCAGGGCAGGGACAGCCCCCACAGCCTGTGCCCGGGGCAGGTGTCCCCTGTCCCGTCGCCCCTTCACCGCCAGGTTTTGTAGGAGAGGTGATGAGGAGAGGAGGAAGGTGCTGGTGTCCCACCACGGGCAGGAACCTGTGCTGGCTGTTATGGGATGCTGAGGAAACCAAACTCAGAGAGCAGCACAGAGAACAACCACCTTACTTTCAGCTACTTCTGGAAATACCTATTTTGCTTAGCTGTTTAAAAACACCTGTGACAAACCCGAGGGACCCGTGAAGACCCCACAGCTCTGTACACCTCTGCAGGACATTTTGCCAGGCAGAGGAGCTGTCCTACGGGTCCCACACTCCGTCCTCCTCCCCCGTCCTCCCACACCACCCCCGTTTAATCACCATTTGGTATTTAGCATCCAGCAGGACGGGCTCATCGTCAGGCATATGCCAGCTCCGTGAAGCATCACTTCATCCATCATTGTCTCCCGGGCTGTCTCTCCTACCTCCCAGGCATCATTCCTGCACCTCCCAAAAAGCCACCAAGCCACGGAGCAGGCTCTGAGCCAGCGCAAAAGTTACAGCTCCTGAAGAATGAGCCGGACTCGCTGTTCCCTAAACGCGCCTCGTCTGCTGCTCGCAGAGCTGAGAGATTTATTTTCATTACATTTAATCCAGGGATATTCTTCTCCTCCCACCTTCCCTCCAGTCCGGCTGCTGAAGCAGCAGGGCTCGGGAAAGGAGCCACCTTCCAGTTGAGTTCTCATTCCACGAAGCCAGGTCCGTGTTCCTGTCCTCTTTAATTAGCACAGAGAGAGAACTGGGCTGCACAGGGCGCAGAGCTGCTGCCTCCACACACAACAGCGGCACCGGGGCAGAGCTC
>NW_008672009.1:12598-17775 GCF_000695815.1 Acanthisitta chloris | reverse complement strand
AGCCCCCCCGAGCTGCCTGAGCTGTCCCCAGCCAGAGCAGAGATGCTCCAAGCTCCTGCCACGAGATTTGCTGTCAGGCTCCAGCTCCTCCCAGCCCAGGAGATGAATTGCAGCATCTCTCCCTCCCTGTCACCAGCCGTTCCCAGGTGGCAGGATCTGAATCACAAGTGAAATATGTCTCCATCCTCCCCACTCCCCTGCACCTGGTGTGAAACAATCCCTAAATCACCTCCCTCTCGGCTGCGTCCATCACCCAGGCAGGCTGCAGTGACAGGGGCAGAGGTTTGAGGCAGTTTTTCTGGCCAGGGATAAAAACAACTGAAATAAGAGCCAGAGAAACTCTGATCAACTCGAGTCCCAGCACCAGGCTCAGCCCCAGCCCAGAGGAGCTGCACTTGGGGGTTTGGTGGAACTGCCAGAGCTGCTGCAGGTGGAAGCACAGGGATGCAGCCAGTGGGAGCATCTCCAGCTTTGCTGCTCCAGCACTGGAGGATTTAGGGAGCCCAACATCCTTTCCCTGCCCCAGGGTGCTGGAACAGCCCTCGGCCAGTGCCCCGAGCAGGATCTGCAGCACCTTGGCTGTGGATGCTCTGCGGTGCCGAGGTAATCTGGTGTGGGAAGGAGGGAAAGTTTCAGGGCTAGACAGAATGAAATACTTGTGTAATCAGTGCTGAATTATGCAACATAAGTTACAGGGCAAATATCCTTAAAGGCTAAATTTCCCATTGTGAGGAATAGCTCCCTGTTTAGAACACACTAATTATCCTTTAAACAAGGATGAGCTGTAAGTAATTTAAGGGGTTTATCACTCACACTTTGCAATAATGTAACTGAGTGGCAATAAATAAATCTCAGAATAAAATGACAGTGGCAGATTTCCCTGAGAGCGAGGAAGGTGCAGGACTGCATTTCCCAGGGGTGCTGGGTGAGATCAGGGTGACCCAGGGCCCAAGGGACACAGCACCTGGGGACAGCTCTCCCCCAGCTTGAGCTGCAAAAAGAGAAGTCAGGGTCCCATTCTGCTCATCACCAGTGCTCACTCACCCTCTCCTTGCTGGGTCCAGTGTTTCTCAGACCCAGCAGAGCTGTTGAGCCCCAAGCTCTCTGCCCCAGACCTGTCACCCCCACAGCAGTGGTTCCATTTCTCCTCATCACGTTTCGGAGGGTGCCTGGATTCCACCGGGGAGCAATCCAGCTGCTCAGCCAATGCAAGGAGGTCCCTCCTGTCCAGCACAGCTTTGGGTCAGGCCCTGGATTGGTGAAGAACAAAAGTCTAATCCTGAATTTCTCACCCTGTGCTCCACACACATCCCACAGCCATTTCTGCATCGACTCCCAGAGCCTCTGAGCCCCTTTTCCCCCGAGCTGGGCCCGCGCTAACGGAGCGCGATAAACTGCATCTCTCCCAGCAGTGGAATCTTGTTCAATACATTCCTCATATTCAATTACTATTTATGTAACATGCAGCAAAGGATTATCCCATTAAACCTAAATTAAGTGCTTCGTTCATTAATTAATACAACTTATTTCAAGTGCTGCCAACGTTTATCCCTGGAAACGTAATATTTAAAACCAAAACACACAAACGAAGGGAAAGGAGCTTGTTTGCTTGTTGCTTTTGCATTTGCTTTGAGATACTGATGAGTTATGGAGCCTGGGAGGGATCCATCCAGTCTCAGGAGCGACTTTCCCGGCGAGAACTGGGAGAGAAATCCTGGTGCAGTGGAGATGTGTGTGTTTCCCTGGACAAGGAGGCACTGGGAGGTCCATCCCTGTATTTCCTCCATTTCAGCTGGAACACAAGAGGGAAGACTCTTCTTCTCCCAGCCCTGTGTCTGTCTCCACTGGGAAAACCCACACACAGCCCCAGCTCTGGTCTCCTTGGATGTCACCACCCTGTGGACTCCGCAGACAGTCGAGCTCCTGGACGGAGTGCAGATGGTCTCCTTGGATGTCACCACCCTGTGGACTCCACAGACAATCGAGCTCCTGGACGGAGTGCAGGGTCAGACCTGTGCTTGCTGCTGTCTCTGGCCACTGCTGCCTGAGCTCAGACCCTCTGCAGCACTGTGACTGCTGCCACGGGACCCCTGGGTGGTTACTCCATCCCCACACTGCTCAGAGAGCCTCATCCCAGCCCTGCTCAGCCACCCTGCAATCACCCCAGGGAGAAATCAGCCCGACAGACCCATAACACACACAGCAAGCACTAGGAAACAGCATGAAATCTAAATTAAGTCGAGAGTCTCTTTCCAAAACAAATTCCTCCTTGAAGAACCAAGCCCAAACTTCATTACAACAACTCAATTATCCACGAGGCTGAGCTCCGGTGCACTCGGGAGACAAGAGCTCACCGCGAGCGCCTCGCGCTCCGCTCCCAGCACCACTTCCACCAGCCAAACGGGAGGATCCTGAGCAGGGAGAGCTCCAGCAAACCACAGGCACAACTGCAGCTCCTGCACAGCTGTCTGGCCATGGGCTCATGGGCAGGCCACAAGATTTCTGGGTTTTTACAGAAATCCACCAAACTACCTCAGAAAAAAAAGTAATCAAAAACCAAAAAACCCTGCGGGAAATCTTCCTGTCCATTATTTTCTAGAGTGAAGGAAGAAAAAAAAAAATAAAAAGGAGAAGAATTTACAGGTAATTTCCTTGTCAAAAGTTCCTGTCTGTAAATACAATCAAGATAAGAGTGACATGGCAAATAGCTCCTTTTCTCTCCTGAATGAATTATTCAATTCGCCACTGATCCTCTCTAACTGCTCCGGATTGCCTTCTGCTTCCCTTATTTATTTTACTTTATCTAGTTCTGTGGAGAGGAGCTGCCAATAATGGAGAGGAATTCAGGCAATCTCGGGACTCAACAAACTCCTCCTGCAGCTCAGCCCGACCTGACTCTCCCTCTCCATCCCCTGCCCACACTGCTCGTGGCAGGAACATCAGGGCTGGGACCCAAATTATCCTTCCTTCGGGATGGGAGATGTATTTTGGGAGAGGATCATCCAGGCTGCAGAGAGCCCACAGGGCCTGGGGAGCAGCATTCCTGTTCCCAAAGGATGGACGAAACCCCACCCAGCACCCAGGCATGGTGCTAACCCTGCTGAGCTGCAAACTGGTGGGTTAGGAGATCAGAGACAGCGAAAATTCGCCTTGGTCATGTCCCTTAATCACTGCTCCTCAGAGACAGCCTCGGGTCGGGATGAGGATTCGGAGCTCCAATGCCTGCAGAGACTTTTTTTAGGCCAGACTGAAATCCCAGCAACACATCAATAAGGAGCCACACTGCAGCCAGCATCGAAAGCAGGGAAATGACATTACTACTGAAAAACCCACTCCACAACCACACCAAAGCTAATAAAAATATGACTTGAGAACAGAACTGCTCCGAAGCAGCCAAATAACATCCACGAGGATGATTCAATTACGCAGAGGATTAGTGTTGGTCTGTCTGCGGAGCCCAAAGCTTCTCTGCGAGCTTTGGAGCCCTGGGGCAGGTGATAACTTCATAAACCCCCAACCTGGGGCCCTGAAGGACAGAGCAGGGGGAGCAGCAAACCACAAACCAGAGAAACAAACCCTCATTCTAATCACGAAACAAATCATGTGGATTTTTGCTTTTTCCCCGGAGCAGGTTTCAGCCAGGGCAACATTTCTTTAGGTTATCGATTAGCAATTAGAGAGGTGTTTTAGCTGCATCTCTGCTGTGTCCCTGTTACTCCCTCCAGAATTTCAATTCCACAAGAGCTATTTCCACCCTATGGTGGGGCTGGGATGGCAGGACTGCCTGACCCTCAGCCCTCACACTGGCCAAAAAGCCTCGGGGAGGAGTGGGGAAGGCAGGGTCTGGAAAAAGAATAGTCTGGAAAGGAGAAGAAATAATTCAATCCAGCAGGAAGCTTCCCCTTGGCTTTTGGGAAGAAAAGATGCCCTCCAGCAGCTCCCTCCCTGCAGAGAGCACCAGGGAGTGCAGGTTGTGCACAGGGCCAGGACCTGGAGACCACTTGGCTCCAGGAGCTCACTTTTTTTTCTCTGTGTGCTGCCACTCACGCCGGGGGGTCCTGGAAAGTGCCACCACCACGGACAGCGGCGCAAGAGCAGCGGGAGGGGAGGCCCTGCAGGAAGGCCAGGCTGGAAGGAGCTTGGAGCAACCTCTCTAGGGTAAGGTATCCCTGCACATGGCAGGGGTTGGAACTGGATGATCTTTAAGGTCCCTTCCAACCCAAATCATTCCAGGATTCTACGAGGGATGGAGACTCACAGCCACACACCCCAGCACATCCCACCAGGAACCAATGGAGGAAGCTGCTGGTGTCTCCGAGGAAGGAGAAACCAGGCCCCTTCTTCAACAGCAATTTTCAAACCTTTTTGTTTGGTTCCTTGTTAAAAGGGGGACTTAAAAGGAGAAGAAATAGCAAACTGGTTTCAGATAATTCGCCGGGGCTCCGAGTCATTGTAAATGTGTTCTTCAGCCAACCGGCAATTTGATGAATTTCACAGACGCTTTTGTATTGCTGTTTGCAGAGCAACATCCTCCACGGAAATTGTGCCTGGCTTAATGCTCTCTTTAGCACACAGCATAATTGCCCCCTGCAATTTGTTGCTTGGAAAGGTTACCAGAAGAGAAAGGAAGGGAGAGAAGAACAACTTTGCTGGCGAGGGAACAAGGGAGAAGGGGAGACAGAAAGCTGATGGCATTTGAAACGCACTTTATCCCATGCCAAGGGATTCTGAAGGCCCCTGGCAGCGAGAGGCTTGGCTCCCCCTGCTCACATGGACCAGGTTGAGGGGCAGGGAGCTGCCACAGGACCCTGGAGCAGGTCCAACCAGCCCGTCCCGTCCCTGCGGCGCGTGGGCTGGACATCCCCACTCGCCCTCGGGACCGACCAGGGGCTGGGACACGGACACCGGCGCTGGGGAGCAGCAGGGTGAGTGCGGAGCCAAAGGAGGAGGCCGAGAGGAAGGGAAGGAGGAGATGCCTTTGGCGAGGCCGGGCAGGGTGGGAGGGGAGCTGCGGCGCGGGCGCCAGGCAGTGTTTATTAATTTTCCGCTTGGCTGCGCTCGGTGCCATAGCTCCGAGATCATGGAGCCACTCCACACTCTATTAAATAATTCAATCTGCGAAGAATCCAAGTGTGTAAGCGAACACTCTTATGCGTCTTAAAATTTAATTGCAGAGC
>NW_008672009.1:12054-12564 GCF_000695815.1 Acanthisitta chloris | reverse complement strand
GTGCAAGGAAGACATAAAAGATATGAAAATAGATGCCGCAGCTTTTGTTTCTCTGGCTGCCCAAGCCCTGCCCAGGAGCCTCTCCCCATTTTTCACACGCTGCCGCTAAAGAGCCTGAGCCTCCTTCATCTGCTCCCCCCTCCCCTTTTCTATTTACAGCTGTGTTTGCAAGCAGCAGGCTCGCAAATCACTTAATATCCATTAGAGCAGCTCCGTTCACCCTGCTGGCTCCTGCTCTGGCAGCCGTTCCCTTATAAATCCTCATGTTCGAGGGTTTAGGGAATCAGCCGGGAGCACTTGCTCCAGCCACCCCTTGGCCTCCCCCTCCCCAGGCTGCCCAGCACTTCCTCACTCCTGCAAACATTCTCCTCCCCTTTGATCCCTGCGATGTGCCCCACGCTCAGCACCACAAACCAGCACCTCTGGAGGGTGAATCTCAGCTACCTGCAGGCCAGGGGAAATCCTGCACAGGTTGGCTGAACCTTCCCCTTGGGACCGGGGAATGAACTC
>NW_008672009.1:1066-12022 GCF_000695815.1 Acanthisitta chloris | reverse complement strand
CCTGAGACCCAAAGCCAAGCAGAAACACTCCCCAGCTCATTCCCAAGCCAGCCTCACATCCAAAGTGCCAGTGGCTACCAACAGCCCTCGAGGCTCAAAGCCCAGCTGTGAGCATTAGAGATTTGCTCCAAACATCTGCAAGCGCACGAAATACCTGCTCCTGCGCCAAACGCGGCGTGCCAGGCTCGGAGCTTGTCCCACAGCCCTGACAGCTGGGCCAGTGCTGCTCCCACCTGCAGCCCGAGCAGCTCCCGTGGGGCTGGAGCCAGCATGGCTCAGCTCAGACACCCACCTGAACCCCCAGGAGGGGTTTGGGGTGGGGGCACAGGGCTGAGTGTCTGCAGCTCACAGCCCTGCTCACAGCCACAGCAGCATCGCTGTGGGGGCACAGGGCTGAGTGTCTGCAGCTCCCAGCCCTGCTCACAGCTGCAGCAGCATCACTGTACAACCAGCACTGCAAAAATCAGTCACACAAACTTGGTGCATTTTCCTCCCTGTGCTGAAAGATCAATCAGTGCTGCCTCGTGGCAGGAATGAGCTAAACCCCTCCTGCACCCGCCCTCACCCCAACAGGGCATGCTGGAATTTCAGCTTTGCTATTACATGCAGCCTCACAGGTGTATTAATACAATTTCCTCATGCAAAGGGCAAGAAGTGAGACCTCAGGCTGCTTTGTCTTCATCTGCTTTGCCGCTGAGCTTTCTGCTGTGGACGCAAACTGCCACAAAACCCCCCAAACCTTCACCACCCGAACCTCATCAGCACCTCCTGCCCCCCAAGAGAGGGAGGTGTTTGTGGGTGGGGATGAGCAGCCAGACAGTAAATCAGAGGGTGCAGACAAACACCTCAGCTGTGCTGGAGCAGCCGTGGCCGAGGTGCACTGGGGCAGAGTACCAGCAGTGCTGGTTACAGGTGGATGCTCAGTCTCCAGAACAAGAGGGGGATCATGCAGCACCCCAACACACACCCTGCACACCCTGCCCTGCCAGAGCACTGCGACAGCTCTCACAGTGGCAGAGCAACAGGTGAATTAACCAAGCACCCACTCCCACAGCCGTGGTGGGAAATGTCATAAAAGATAACCCTCCCGCTCCAAACGCAGCTCTGCAGCCGACAGAGGTGATTCGGTGGCAGTGCAGGCTGCAGAGAGGAGCAGGCAGGAGAGGGGGAGCTCGGAGGGTGCTGAGCTCTGCCCAGAGCCTCGCCAGGAGCCGTGGCAGCAGCCACTTCGGATCCATCAGCTGCAGGTCTGAGGCCAACCCGCAAGAGCAGGGACTCCCCCCCTCCCCCTGGACAGACCTGCACAGCTCCTCTCAGCTCCCTCTCTCGCAGGGTACTGTGTCCTCTCTTCCCTGTCACGGGAGCATCAGGCTGGAAGCAGTTGAGGACAGCAGTGCAGGTGTGAAATTCACCCACCGGCTGTTTCCAGATGGCAATCCAAGACATTCCAATGCAACAGCCTCCCGGGACCTGCCTGCCTTGTACGCTGTCAGGAGCCAGATATAAACTCTCTGCATTTCACGAGGCATCAGCCTCTTCCCAGCTCCCTCGCCCTCCCCACGCAACGCATCCCTGCAGGACAACCCGAAGAGAAAATAAAATCTGTATTCCAAAGACACCTGCCCTAAAATAACGTTATTTTGCAGTAGTGCCACTTTAAATCTCGAGCAATTGAAAAACCAATTTGCACTTAGAAACATTCAATTTGTTTGCAGGTGTTTTCCTCTTAAGTGGCAGTGGGTAATCGGGGCTGGCAGCGCGGGGGAGCCCCAGACAGGTGCCACTGACCTGGGCAGCGGTGTGAGACACGACAGGAGAGTCAGGGGGCTGGAGCAGTGTCTGCACTGGGAAATTGATTTGTCATGTCAAACGAGAGGGCTGAGAGAGGGACTGAGCTGAACATCCCTCAGCACATGCAAACCTCCCCCGGGGGAGACTCTGGTCCTGCAGATGTGATGAGGGTGGAGAGGGACAAGGGACGTGGTGGGCAGAGAGGGATGTGAGGGACAGAGAAGGGCACGGGGGATGGAGAGGGATGTGGTGGGCAGAGAGGGATGTGAGGAACAGAGAAGGGCACAGGGGATGGAGAGGGATGTGAGGGACAGAGAAGGGCATGGGGGATGGAGAGGGATGTGGTGGGCAGAGAGGGATGTGAGGAACAGAGAAGGGCACAGGGGATGGAGAGGGATGTGAGGGACAGAGAAGGGCATGGGGGATGGAGAGGGATGTGGTGGGCAGAGAGGGATGTGAGGGACAGAGAAGGGCACGGGGGATGGAGAGGGATGTGGTGGGCAGAGAGGGATGTGAGGAACAGAGAAGGGCACAGGGGATGGAGAGGGATGTGAGGGACAGAGAAGGGCATGGGGGATGGAGAGGGATGTGGTGGGCAGAGAGGGATGTGAGGGACAAGAGCAGGGCACAGGGGATGGAGAGGGATGCAGGGGAAGCTCAGCTCTTTGCCCACCCGGGGGTCAGGAGGTGAGGGAGTTGAAGGAGGGGAAAAGGGCCAAGGTCCTGCTGCAGGAGAGCTACTGGCAACTGCTGACGTGGGACGGAGCTGCCAAGACATTCTGCCCACAAGATTTCCTCCTCCCAGCAAGAAGGAAGAGTGACTAACCCCAAACCCAACTCATACATCAAGTAAATCGATCTCCCAGCGCCCCCGTCCCTCCCCTCGCAGCCAGCTGCCCGAGGTGTGCAGCTATTGATCCCCGGATGCCCGTGTGATTGGAGTCTACAATCTAATGCCTGCGAAGTCCAGCCGAGCCCAAACCTCTCAAATCATGTTGACACGTTTAGGAGGTGCTGGGCGCTTCATCCTCCGCGCTCCGATATGTAATTATGTCGGTGTCACCGTGATGTAGGTGTTTGGCAGGGCAATAAACCCCCGGGGGCTCCGCAGCCCAGCGCTGCCCGCGAGAGCTGCCAATCCCTTCTGTGGTTAGACTCCAGGAAACAGAGCTCAATAAAGTGCTGTGTGGATCACGGCAGAAAGTTTGTCTTGAAAAACAGGTGGGGGAGATGTCAGGGCTGCTGTCACCCCAGGCCTGCACGGGTTGAGTGTTACTCACTTTCTTGCCTTGCTGCTGCAGGGTCACAGCCAGGTATGGGGGAGAGCAGGATCTAACCCTGCACCTTTCACTTCTCTGCTTCAGACACCACTAGCCTGATCCCATCAGACCCTCCCGAGACTGCCAAACTCTACCTCTGCTCGTGGGGACGAGGATGGGTCCTGGAACCCGCTGGGAACACGATGCTTCCCAACTTCTCTCTCCCAGGGCAGCCCAGGCATGGGGGTCACAGCACAGTGCCCTTCACTGCTGTCACAGCCCATCGGGCTGCAAGGGCATCGGTGGTGGCTGCGTTTTAGCATGGCACAGCCAGATCCACACAACAGCAGCAATCACAGCAAATTCCCTCACTGATTCCCTAATCCCTTCAAAGCCCTGGAAGGCTTTGCTGCTGCTCGGGAAGTTCCCTGCCATGCGTTTTAGCATTGGGGTGCTGGGAGTGGGGTGCTGGGAGGCAGTGGAGCTGCTCTCCTGGCTGATGTTCCCCCAAAGAGCACAAACAGTTCCCAGCAGCTCAATTCCTCCTATAAGAGCTTGGGAAGCATAATTTTTCTTCACTAATACATCTTTTGCTTGATGAGCTGTCGATGGCAGGAGGATTTAATCTCCCATACCCTTGCTCTCTCCCAAATCCACTAAGGTGAAGGCACTTCATTACAGAACCACTCAGCTGTCCGTTCCCATCGATCATGCCTTGGCATGGGTGACCTTGGATCGATGAGCTGCCGATTATTTAGTGCCTGTTCGCCCACACCAAGTGCCATCAGGGCTGGTACCACCACCTGCACCCAGCTCTGCCCGCAGCGAGGAGCCTGGCACAGCTCCGTCCTCGGGAGCTCCCAGGCAGGAGCAGGGACACACAGCCATCTCCAACGCCAACTCAGACACCAGGATTTGCCATCTGGATACAATTCATCTCCTTTTCAAGTGCATTCAGGCCTTGCGTTCGATGCTTCCCAGCGTAGAGACCTGGGCCCTGCTCCATCCCGGGCAGCACTGTTCTACTGCAGTGCCACTCCTGGCTCTGCCCACAGCTCTTGGGCAAACTCCCAGCACAGCTTTGCCTCCCCTACCCCAAGATCCCCATCAGGAAAGGGCAGTGAGACCCAGGACAGACTCAGTGATGTGCAATGCTGCTCCTCAGCTCAGGGGTGCAGAAAAGTCCCCTCGCTTCACTCTCCGACCCAAACCTCTCTCTGTACCTCCCTGGTGATTCATCTGCCTCCGAGATGTCCCCTCCAACCAGTTACTGCCTTACTTTTTAATCAAATCCTTTGCTTCCCTTCCCTCCAGGAGCCAGAGCCACGTTTCTATTACACACTGATTGATCAGCCCTGGCGAGCCGCTGTCAGCACTGTCCTGGCGCTTCATTTCCATCCCCACACAGCGGGCTGTGGGCTGAGCTCGCTCGCTCCGGCAGCGCCAAACACGCACGTAAACTCACACAATTAGGGAGGGAAGGCAGGGGGAAAATTGATCCCACTTTTGATTTGATGCCCCCAGCTCCAAAGCCTGTATCAAAGAGAGGGAGCAGCTGTGTTAACCCGGAGCGCGGCGGCGGAGGAGGACGCGGAGGTGAGCCCACGATGCTGCTCAGAGCCAGCAGAAAGAGACTCCATTCTTGTGCTGTGCAGAAAGCAGGAGCAGAGTCTCCAGGGCTCCAGCGTTCCTCACACTAATGAGCTGTTTTCCACTGCAAGGAACGAGGAGAACAAGCCCAGACTCTGCTAAACAAGGGCTGTGGCTGCACCAGGCCAAAGATCAGCACCCCCTGAAGAGAGTGCTGACAGGATGGTAAAAACATGAAATTAAATCCTCTTTTCCCTCCCTCCCTATCGCCTGGCAAATTAAATGACTCTGCCATGTGCACGTGTGGCTAGAAAGGCACAGAGCTCCCATGCCTGGGCTGGGTGCCCCTGGGCTCGCTGCTGGCTGGGACGAGGCTTGGCAGGGTGAGCTGTGCCCGTGCTCCTGGGACCTACCCAGGACACAAACCTGCCTGACCGACATAAAACCCTCACGGCAGGGGAAGACAAGTCCATCCTCATCGCTCTGCCATCCCTGCCCATCCCCTCTCTCCACAGGGCCAGGCTGGACCAGCCTGTCCCCATCCCACCCCTCCCGGCTCCAGGGCTGCTGCCAGTCCCTGCTGCCCTGGCACGGCGCTGCCTTGTCCGTGCTGCCCGCGCGGATTACTGCGGTTATCAGTTATTAGGGACAAAAGGCTCTCGGCAGAGGGTTCTGAGGCAGTGTGAGTGGCTGGTAAGAGCCAGCCCAGCAACTCAGACATGTCTGGCACCAGGCTGCAGGACCCTGGTGCAGAACAAGTGCTCTGAGCGCTCTGGGCACCCACAGTGCTCTGACAAGTCCAACAGTGCTGCCTAGACGGATGGGGAATAGGGGGCAGGGGGATGTACCTGCTCACCCTTCCAGCACCCAGGGATGGCACCAGACTCCCCAAGCCTGAGCTGGTCCCTGCTCCCTCAGCTCCCCTGGGTGCTGCCCACACCCCACGCTCAGCCCTGCGCCCCTTTGTGCTGTGGTACAGACCCCACTGGCCTTCAACCAGGGCACTGGGGGTCCCTGGAGGGGTGGCAGTGGCAAAACAGAGCGAAAATCCTGGGGTGGACAAAGACCAAGGTAACACATGTGAGCCCATCAGTGGAAAATCCCCAAGAGCCTTTCATTTTCCTTCCAAAGTTCCACACAACTCTATCTCTTCTCCTCCCACTCTTTTCTTTTTTTTCCTTATTCCTTTTAATTAACAATGTAATGGAACTCAATTCATTTGCAATCTATTCTGGCAAGAAACAACCCTCCCTGGACTCCAAATGACCTGACTAATAGGGTTAGAGGCTGTAAAAAGTGCAAGACAAAATTTTTAGCTTCCTCATGCTAATTATCTTCCCTGAGCAAGGCGTCGGTGGCTCCGAGCCGCTCTGCTCTGAGCTGCCCGGGCACTCCCTGCACTGCAAGGCTTCAAACCAACTCCGAATTCTCCCTCCAGCTCCCACAGCACGAGACCAGTGTTCCTGGGCACGGGAAACGGGGGCAGAGGAAGGACAGGAGTGGCAGACAGGTCAGGCTGCTGCTTTGCCTGGGTAAGAGGGGAACGTGGATAAGCAGGCTGACAGCTACTGTGATTTAGAGATGGGCAGACACAGCAGGTAAATAATGATAATGATGTTCTAATGAGCTTGCACCTGCACAGCACCTTGTCTCCGACTGAATCCCGGAATGCTTTACAACAAATGAAGTTATCCCAACAGTCTCCCAGTCCCTTACTGGTTTGTTGCCAGAACAGAAGGTGAGGGGGGAAGCACTGACTCGTGCTGGAGCTCAGCTCTGGGCCAGAGCACCCTGCACCCCAGGGCACCCCACACTGCACCCCAGGACACGGAGCAGTTGCCAACCAGCCACTGAGGCCCTGTAGGAAATGCCCCTCCTGCGTCTTCCAGCCAGTTACCTCCGAGATCTGGGAACCATCATCCAGGACCTCTCGGACTGTTTCTTTTGGGACATGACCTGAAAATGAGAGCTCTGATCCAGCCCTTAGTTTCCTCCTGAACCTGCAGCAGAAGCTTTCAACACACCTGTTTTAGGGCAACCTCCAGATCCTGACCCCCCTCCAGGCTAATCACCACAGCAAACCTGAGCTGTTATTACCTCTCTGCAGGCTGGAACGTTTGTGATTCCTCAAGCTTCTCAAAGCACTTGCCTCCAAGACCTTTGGGGTAAAAGGTGAGTGCTCAGGACTCACTTCCAGTCCAGCTCTGCTCTAATTTCCAAGTCTATTTGTTCTATTGAGTGGTTATCAAGTTAAAAATGCAAGGACTATGGATTTCTTTCCAGCTTAAACATGTGAAAACAAATGTGCTAATGAGCAATCTGACCACCATAAAAATGATTACTGACAGCACTTCAAGGACCCAGCTTTACTGCCCTCAAAACCACTAACAGCAGCAGAATGCAACTGGCTGTCCCAGGGCCATCCATCCAGCCCTGGCCAGGGGGAATTTCCAGATGAATGCTTATAGGAGAATAAAACAGGCAGAGAGGAAGAAAGGAAAGCCAGGAATTAAATCATCTCTTGCCAAAGCTGCTCCAATCCTTCTGCAATTCACGCTTGAGAGGCCAAAGGATAAGATTTCCAGATGCTCTGAATCTCTTCCACCACTGCAGCTCAGTGAGAGCAACACTCTGGTGGGGAAGGAACCCTCCTGACCCAGGTACAGCCTCACCAAGGACTTCTTCCCGCTGGAGATTTCCTCCTACACCCTCCCACCCCCACCAGGCAATGAAGCTATGCTTGGCAAGTCCTGAGGAAAAAAAGAAAGGAGGAAAGAAAGAAAAAATTTACAGAGCTACTGAGATCCAGACTTGAGGTGCTGAACAAAATCCTGCCCTTCTCTGGTAACTGATGGTCCAGTTGGTACTGCCCATCTGTTAGGATATAATCCTCACGAAAGGGAAAAAAGAGGCACTAAAAACCAAACCCTGCACTGTTTAAACACAGTGTGGAAACTGGTGGGTGATTCCCCTGCCCCTTGCTCCTCTGGTTATTGCCCATTTCGGGGGCTCTTTGCACAAACAACCACCTACTGTCTCTCTGCCGTCGCTTTACAACCAGAAAAAGGGAGAGGTGCCAAAGACAAAGTTATTTAACATGTCATTCTAACATGCTCTGGAACAGACAGGAGGGACAGAGCCAGCCTGAGACCACGATCCCAGCACAGATGGGATCCTCTCCCGTGCCCTGGCACGGCTGCTCCTGCGCTGGCACGAGCTGGGCTGGATCTGCTCAGCGCAGGGAAGTGCTGCCATGGGGATTCTCATCCCATCCTGCCATGAGTTGATCCACAGGCTGGGGGGAATGCAAAGACCCTATAGCCCTCAAGTACCAAGAACACTCTGCCCCCATGCCCTGGCCCCAGACACTGCAGGGCAGAGGAGATCAGTGCCCGTGACCCCAGGCAGGTCCCTGCCAGACCCGGTCACAGCGAGAGCAGCTCAGGGGAGAGGCCGTGAGAGGTGCAGGAGGATGGCACCAGTGACTCAGCCACCCTGGAACAAGGGCTCCTTCCACTCCAGTGCCAAAGGGACTGACTCTCCGCGCTGACAGCCGGAACATGCCACAGCAGCACAGGCACATGCACTGCTCAAAAGCTTGTTCTTCTAGGTAAGGTTGAATGAGGCCAGAACTGCTGGAGGAGGAGGAGGAGCAAGTTAACTTAACCTCAGACTCGAGGGGTCTGAGAGTCCCCTGCTGGCATCTGGGCCAGAGCAGACAGATGGAGGCAGAGACAGAGCCCAGGGTCACACCCAGGGCTTGTCACTGATCTGCTGTGCCTTAGCTTCACTCTCATCCTGCGTCTGCCCATCCTGTCTGTTCAGATTGCAGCACCTTTCACATCTGCTGAGAAGTCACACCCTCCTCAGCATGGACAGCTCCAGCTCAAGAGAGTCTAATGGCTGGAATGGAACTGGTAGCACAAATGTCCATGCCCAGCACACAGGGTAAGGGATATTTAAGAGCTGGAGAGGTTAAAACACTTCCCCAGGTCCCAGCAAACACCAGGCACTGACCTGCTGTACTGCACAGGGCTGATCTCTCCTCTGCTATCCTTACAGCCCAGGTCTGTAACTTCCCACGACAGTCTGGGAGAGGATGTGTCAGGGACCTGCTCAGTGCCTCACAGCCCTGTACGAGTCCGAACTCCAGTCCCTGTGGCCTGGTTGTGCAGAGGAAGGACTGAGCGTGACACGGAGCATCCCACGCTCATCAGCAGAGCACAGCCAGCACAGCCCTCCAAGGGCTCTGCTCCAGCCATGGGGAGGAGGGAAAACAACTGCTTCCTTCTCATAAAACACGGATTTCATTAGCTAGGAAAGTCAAATGGCTTTGCAGGAGAATGAACACCAGGGAAAGCTGCCCACACTGGCCAGTTGTGAACTACAAGATACAAAAGCACCTCCCAGACAGATGCAGAAGATCATCTCTCAGATGATCTCTGCAGAACATCATTCTGCTCATCCCAGCAGCTCCTTTCAGTTTCACTTATCCATTGTCCATCCCGGAGAGGTGTCCAGGCTGTGTTCTCAGACCTGCCTCTTGCAATGGAGAGGGGAGAGAAACAAAAGCCAGTGGACCCAGAGGGGTTGCTACACCTCCACGCTTTGTCCTGACTCCTCTGAGCATTGGTTCCTAACAGCCTCCCCATCTCATCCCAGAGCAATCCTCTCTCCCCGCGGCCGAGGATGAATCAGGCTGCTCGTGGCCACACGGATTGCCACTTTTCACAAGTACTGCCTGGAGATCACGCAAACACATCCTCCAAGCAGAACACTTCAGAGAGCCTTCGCAAGCAATTAGCGTCCCCAGGCTCCCGCCGGGGAGTGGGGAACATTAAAGCCAACGCACTCTGCGCAAGCACAGAAACTCAGATCAGTTTGTTGGCACCAGGAGATGAGTGTTTTCTCCTTGCCTCTGAGCCAGCTCCCAGTTCCCAGGGAAGGGCAGGGGAGGCTCCTGCAGGAGGAGCTGGGTTTGCTCCATTTACACCGTCCTTCTCAGGGGACTCTCTTCACTCTCTGGTTTTGCCAAACAAGGGCTGATCTTTGAGTCCCAGCCCTGCCCATCACCTCCAGGTCCGGCCTGGCCATCCTCACAGCCTCCATCCAGCCCTGAAGACCAGGCAGTACAGCCACCCCCCTTGGCAGACAGAAATGCAGGAGTGCTCCTGGACCTCAGGGAGACACCAACTCCCACCGAGCCCACAGGGACCGAACACCCCCAAACTCCCTCGCGGCTTTGGGAACCCGAGCAAGTTTGTCAAAGACAATTGATGGGGAAGAGTTGAACTCCCTTCCCTCACACCCCATTCACCAGTGCTCCAAAACCCCAGGCCATCCTTTCCTCACCTAAATCTGCTGGTCTACACTTCTCCCATTCCTGGAGAGGTGACCTGCAGGGAGCTGCTGCCCAGCAGGGACAGGGTGATCCTGCCAGTACAAACACTAATAATTACAGCATATTTACACCCTACAGCTTGCACTGCACTGAATTAACTCATTTAAGTCAGCAGCGGGTCAAGCCAACAGCAACTTGTCTCCATCAGACCTATGGAAGGGCCAGGGGAGTTGTGGGAGGGAGAAACCCTTTTATCCTAATTAAAGCACAACCTGGCAGAGCTCAGCCACCACCTTTCCAACACCTTCCAACAAACTGCTTAATCACGGGCAAATGAGTTTCTGTAATTACAGCATGAAGGGATTTATCTTGGGACGCAGAGGTTGAGCAGCGTGACCTGAAAAGAAAGGCAGTGTCAGCAGAGAGGCTGCACGGGGATCTCTGAGCCACTCAGAGTCTCCAAATCCCTCCCGATCCCTTCCAGAGCCAGAAAACATCAGTCTGTGTGCTCACACAGCAGCTCTCTGTGCTGCCTGGCACCAAACCCCTTCTCCAGGGGGAAGGAAAAGAGGAAAAAGGAAAGAGGAAAAAGTAAGATGGAAAGAGGAAGAGCAACTGTGTTTTAGTCAATAGTTATTCACTCTTTGTGGCAATTTTAGTCAGGAAACAAACACTCCTGCACACACTGCCTGGGAAAAGCAGGTTTGGACACAGCACCATCTCCAGTGACTTCCCATGGAAAGCTCTGGAGCACCTGCAGCACTTGGAAAGCTCTGGAGCACACACTGCTCTCACCAGCAGCCTGGGAACCTGCCTGCACTGCCTGCAGCCCCTGAGACCAGCACAGTGCGTATTTCTCCACACACTTCTGGCAGTTTAACGGAGCAGAAGGGTCTGCAGCCTCCAGCCCAGTCCCCTCAATGCTTTATACATGCAAATAGGCACAACGGCTCAACCTGAAACGTACAAAGGACA
>NW_008672009.1:0-1035 GCF_000695815.1 Acanthisitta chloris | reverse complement strand
GAATTTTCCATCTCTACAGCATCTCCAAGGAAAATAGCACAGAATTCATTCATGACAGGCCATCACAGAGTCTATTTCCCAGCGCCCAGCTCAGTGTCCCTCAAAATCAAGAGGAAAATCACTTTCCTCAAGCTGTGGGTTGGGAATTAAGGGTGTGCAAAGCACTCGGGACACAGAGCAAATGTGAGGGGCCGAATGCTTCCTGCCTGTCCAGGGCTGCCCTGCACAGACCTGCTGCTCACCACCACCAGAGCCTTCCCTTTGCTCCCACAGCAGCACCTTGGCCTCCCCTGACCATCTCCCCTGCCTTGCCCAGAGCCTCTTCACTTGCCACAGAACCCTCGGAGCCCCAGGTGAGGGACAGCATGCCCTGGACCCATCCCTGCTGTGCAGCTGGAATTCCTCAGAGCAGCTCCTCCCTACCAATCTGAAAGGAGAATGCAAACAGAAAAACGCAGAAACTCCCCAGAGTATTGTCACTGTCACACCAACAAGCCTCCACAGGGACAAGCCACTGCTCTCACAGCTCCTGCATCACTCAGAAGGGGATCAGAGCTGAGCACACCTCTCCTGGTAGGTTTGTCTGAAGGGCTGAACAGGATCTCAGCTGCTCCCTGGGAATCCCTGCGAGTGGCAGCACACAGGCTCTGTGGGAAGCAGCTTGGGCCTGGGGATTAAACCGGCATAAACAGTGGGGGGAGAAAAACCAAAATCAGAAGCTTTTGTTAGACCCAGATCAGCAGGTCTGTGCACTTTGGGAAGAACGGCGGGTTAGATCAATACTGGGTGGAAAGCACAGGCAGTGGTCCCTTGTCTTACTCACATTAAAAGAGAAACCAAAAGAACACAAAAAACACCAAACCATAAAAACCATTACGATCGGGAAAGCAGAGCAGAAACAATGATTTCTTGATTTCCTATATTTTATGTTCCCCACCAGCAACTCGCAGATCAAACCCACTCACTTTCCAAGCCCCAGTGAGCGTGTTTTGCCCCCAGCAAAGGGTTGGGGGCAGCGAGTCAAGCTGAGCTGTT
>NW_008672008.1:0-7611 GCF_000695815.1 Acanthisitta chloris | reverse complement strand
CGCGGCGGAACCGACCCCGCGGCACCTGCCGCACAGCTCCGCAGCCTCACGGACCCCAGGACTGCCCTCACCCCACTCACTGGTCCTGGTGTTGTCACACAGTCGGATTCAGAGGAGGCCACAAAGTTGCTAAGAGGACTGGAACATCTCCCCTGTGCAGACAGGCTGAGGAATTTGGGGCTGTTCAGCCTGGAGAAAAGAAGGTTGTGTGGAGACCTCATAGCAACCTTCCAGTATCTGAAGGGGCTTCAGGGGATCCGGAGAGAGACTCTGTGTTAGGAGCTGCAGTGACAGGACAAGGGGCAATGGGTACACACACATCGAAAGAGGGAAATTTAGGCTCGATATTAGGAAAAGGTTTTTTCCTGTGAGGGTGGTGAGTCACTGGCACAGGTTGCCCAGGGAAATAGTGGCTGGCCCCATTTTTTTTGTGTTCACAGCCAGGTTGGATGAGGCCTTGAGCAACCTGATCTGGTGAGAGGTGTCCCTGCCCAGGGTAGGGGATTGGGACTAAGTGATCTGTAAGGTCCATTCCAACCCCTAAAATTCTATGGTTCTGTGATTCATCACCTGCTGTGCAACAAGCGAATAATGACACACTTGAGAGACACTGATAATTCATTTCAGAGCTGCCCAAGCCTGGGTGCTCAGTGGTATTCCACAAATCCAGCACACCTCTCCAGGCTTTCCACATCATTATTTATACACAGAAGCTCAGAGTTAATAACTTTCCAGGCACAGACCTTCTATTAGGGTTTGTTAGTAATTTTCATACAAACCACATAACCTCAGCTAACTTCTAGACATGCTCAGAGTCTTCACCTGGGCTGGGTCTTTTCGACCTGTAGCCATGATTTTTGGTATAACAATGAAGTTAGTTCATCTCTAGGATGCATGGACCTGGAGTATTTTGCCAAGTTAGTGATGTTTACATAGAAAGACATCAACATCTTGATTTACTGCATTTAACTAGTTTGGGGATATCCTGGAGTAAGGGATGCTGGATGCTGCTTGTTCCAATGACTAGGTCTCCTTTCTTCCCAATTAGACTTGAAAGTATACAAAGATCTTACATCAAAGAACATCCTGCCTTAAGATAACCTTGGCATATTCCACATTTTGCAACACTTCAGCCCCCCAGGAGCTGAGACCACACTTAGCCCCATTGGTCCCAGGTTTCCCCAGCCCCATGGGGTGAGCAGGAGTCTCCTGACAGACACAGTGTTTCCATTCCCCACACTCCTGCCTCGGGGATGTCCATGGTGATGCACTGCCCGAGGGTAGATGGCTCCTTGCCTTCTTTTCGGAGCCAAACCCAGCTCTGACAGCTCCCCAGCAGTGCCTGGGAGAGCTACTCCCACCAAGCAGCTCCAAGGGCTCCCCACTGGGATGCAGGGCTCTGGAAAAACACTGCCTTTGGAAGAGAATTGCCCGGAAGTTTTGGTCCTTTTCCTTGGCAGAGCAAACCCGGTCCCTGTGGGTTAGCTCTTGTGCACAACAGAATAACAAGGCACATTCCTTTCTCCTTTCTTTTCCCCAGCTACTAAGTGCCACAAACCCTGAAAAGTTTGCTTGGTAACTGCTTGTGGACTTTCTCCCTCATATCCTTTCCCCATCTTCAAACAAAACACAGCCCTGGATGACCTGAAAGCAGGGGGACGAGGGATGACACCTTGCAGGGGTGCTGGCACACTCCTTTCTCTGGGGAAGACACAAACACAACACTGTTGGACTTGTTTTCCAGCCTGGCTGTCACGTCATTCCCGAGGCGGTTGAGGTGGAGTGGGGCTATTTTCACCCTCCTACCATGCCTTTAAATATAGCTGGGTTTATTTTAACACTCCTGGACTCTGAGGCTGTTTACAATGATTAGTAAGACATAATGTGATAGAAGTTCCACCTGCTGATGCACACTATTGTCATCAGCTTCTTCCCCTGTAATTCCCAGCAAGGCACAGAAATATGTGAGGGCTGAGAAGTGTCTGCCTGGGCTGGACTGGACAGAGCTAGTGAGCTGTGCAGGGAAATTCCACGCGGGGAAGCAAGCAGCCGACTCAATGTGAGTGATAAAGCAAGCTCCCCTTTATTGTTGGCTCAGTTCTTCTCTTATACGGTACACGATAAATGCACCTATTCATTACTTAGCATTACCTAACAGCATTACCTAAGCTCTAAAAGTTACGTTTATATACTGTTTCTGCTTGCAGATGCAGCTGTGAAGAAGTCTCCTTTATTCTCTGGAGAATCCTTCTTTGTTTTCCTGGATAGTTTATCCTTGGGCTTGCAACATTGCTGAATTTTCCCAGATAGCTTGTCCTTTGGCCGCAACATTATGCTGAGAAAGTAAATTGCTGAGAAGAGAAGCTAAATTCCTGAGGCCTACTTCATGGTTATATGCTCAAAGCTCCCACAGACCTTTGCTCGACTCTTGCTCGCACAATGCTCTCTGGGATCTGTGCCCCTGTTCCCTTAGCCATTCTTCAACAGAGTTGTGCAGTTCCCTACAAGGGAAATCCCCCAGTTCTTGTTGTCCCACACAGTAATGGCGCTTCTGATCCATTTTCAGCCCTCTTACCCTCCTTTTTCTTTCTGGAGATGTTTCCACAGCCACACATCCCTCACACTGTCCCTGCGAGGTGGTTCAGCCTGTGTCTGACACATAAAACCTTGCACTTGTCCCTGTTTAAGTTGATCCTGTTATTTTAGGCTGTTTCTCAAGGTCATCCCAGCTTGGTGCCACCAGCATGTGCCTCTCCTCATCAGCCTGGCTGCTATGGATGGGTGTACAGCAGTGAGCTGCCTCACCTTGGGCATAGCTGCTCACACAGGGATAAGTGCTCTGCAAGGATGAGTTTCCCTCAGGGGAAGCATCTTCCATTAGTCACTTCCTCACAGCTTTGTTTCCTGACCAGTCTCATGAGAACATTGAATGAGGCAGTTCCAGGTCCATCACCACTAAAAATGTCGAAGAGCCAACACATATCGAATTCTTGGGCCAGAACCATGGACTTCTGAGAACTTCAATCAGAGCAGCTCACTCTTGTATTATTTATGCTGTGGTGGTGCTCTGAGACCCGCTGGAGCCAACAGAACGTCACACCAGACATTCGCACAAAGCCAACATCTGCCTGGCAAAATACCCAGGGATGAGGCACAGAGCTGTCCACTCATCCACACAACTCACTGCCTTCTGGGTCAGGCACCCAGTTTGAGTTTGGGGACACTATCTGTTGACCTCTGGAACCTGTTACTCCACCTAAAGCCATTCCTGCACAGCAGTGAGCCTATGCCTCTGTGGCCATGCCAGGCCAGAGCTCAAGGTTGTCCCAGCAAGGCTGAGTGGAGGTCGGAGCAGGAGGATGTTCAATTAAAGCTGCTTAAAAAAGAAATCCAACTTTCCATATGCCTCTCTGGAGAATCAAAAAGCCCCAAAGCTGAGCACAGATGGGGTGCCGGGCAGAGGGCTGAGCACAGTCCCCACGGCAGAGGTGACTCCGGCTCAGCTGTTCCCACTGCCTCCAATCCGCAGGGATTGAGGCTGCTGTTTGGTATTTCCTTATAGAAAGTTGCACATTTGGCTCAGCAGAAATCCCCATGCGAGCTCGGACAGTGGCCAGCCCTGTGACATAGTGTCCTCCAGACTACACATGGCTCCCAACACTCCTGCTTCCCCCAGGGTGCTGGCAATGCTGGAGGTGGCTCTGCTGGTGCCTGGGTGGCCTCCTCCGTGGGGACACTGGACTGAGACAGTGGTACTGGGGACCATGGGAGGGCAAGGAGCCTTCCCCCCTCCACTGATGACCCTCACACAGTTTCAGCCCATCCTGTTGGAAAAACCCAAGTTCATCCCTGCAGGTGGGGAGTCATTCCCTGGCCAGTACCTTCTTCAGGAGGAATTTCCCTCAGCTGAGGAACAGAGGATTCAGCCATCACGTGGTGGAGGCGTCGGGCAGTGTGGCTGGGAGGTTGGCCCTCGTGTCACCATACCATGTGTGCTGTCTCACATAGCTGCCCAGAATAGTGTCACCATCTGGTTCCTGCTGCCCAGGGACATGGGGGCCTTCCCTGGCCCCTTCCATGATTACAAAAAGTGAATCCAAACACAACTCAGTCAAACTCAGACAGCCTTTATCCCTTTTTTTCTTTTTTTTAATAATTCAGGTTTGTCTCTTAGAGAAGAGAGAGGGAGATAATGTCAGCAGAGCATTTAATCTTCTGCCCAAAGAATAGCAGAGAGCAAATTAGGATCTACTCCAATTAATTTGCCTTGATGGGCAAAATCTGGAGAGCGGCCATATCTGGGAATTAAGAACAAAAGCAGGGAGTGTAAAGTAGGTCACCAGAGTTTCATAACTGGAGAGAGGGGTTTTCACAGCATGACTGGTGCTCAAGGCTCCCAGTCTTGGGGGCCACTGGTCCCAGTAACCCCCATCCACAGGTTTCAGCCTGGGCAGTTGCTTGAAGATGCTGACAGCATGCAAGGAGCCACCTGTTTTGGAGGCAGGAACGAGGATGTTGTCCCTTCCCACAACAGGACACAGCTGCAGAACCATCCCAAACCTTTGGACCCCGTGGAAAGACAGACACTGGCTCATTGCCTCAATCTTGGAGCATCTAGAGAGCTTCCTTGGGGTTGGCATGCCCATCCTTGCTGTCACACTCCTGCCCTCGGACCTGCAGGCACTTCCTAGAAGGAAGATTTGGAGCGACAGGTGACAGTGGGGTTAGGGCAGTGCTTTGCTGTGGACTCTTGTACCATGGGGTGTCACCAAGCAGTGGTGACCCACACGCCCACCCTAGTCCAGCACTCCCAAATCCCAGCCCCAGTTTTCCAGAGCCTTTGGTGCCTGCAGGCTGTGCAGTGACATGGTGGCACGTTCAGCTGTAGGACACTCATGGAAGCATAGCCAAAGGTGTGAGCCATGTGTGGTGACATGACCAAGGGTGTGTGACATGTACAGTGACACATTCCAGGACATGGGATGTGTGTGCTGTGTCTTTCTGTGTGCAGGGTGAAACACCCTGGGTGTTCAGTGGATGTCTGCAGGTCTTCCCAGGCTTTAATCCCAGCTGGATCAAAGAGGAACCACTGTGATGACAGCAAGTGTCACCATCGTGGTGACAGCCTGTCACAGCACCACATCAGTGGCTCTCCATCTCCCTGGCTACTTCCCACCTCCCTGCTGCAGGATGCTGGGGAGCACCCGCGGCAGTGAGCCCACCACCCCCAGCCCCACGGAGGTGCTGGCGGGCACTGCGTGGTGCGTGGCTGGTGTTTATCCTCTTAGCCACCCTGCCAGGATCCGGCACTAATTCACCCTTAAACACAGGATTGTCGGGAACTGGGAAGGAAAGAACCGGCGGATTATCCCCCCCCCCGGCGCTGGCGTTAAACACAGGGAGCGGCAGCTGCTGGATGAGGAGAGCTGGGATGGTGACTTGCCCCATGTCCCATGGGACACTGGCCCTGGGATCAGCATCGCCCCCCAGCAAGGGCTGCTGGCAGCACAGATGTTTGGTGTCCCCTCAGCCAGCTCCAGGCTGGTTAATGAAATAAATAACATAAATAAACACAGGAGCCCTGCAAAGCTGAGGGATCTGCATCAACCACTCAGTCCTGTGGGGTGCACCATGGCACAGGAATCCCAGCAGCATTTCCCAGCCCTAGAGGCTTGCAGGGGACTGAGGCTGCCGGGGTGATATTCCAGAGGTCAGGGATCACAGATATAAGTGACCAGACCTTGCAAGAAGGGGTTTTATATTGAAGCAAGCAACAATTTTCTATGGCTGGGTTAGGCCAGTGATAACTGAGCTTCTCACTCACATGCTGGAGGCTTTCAGCCACTGTCCAGCATGTAAAGGCTTCCCGGAGCCAAAAGCATGTGCCCAGCCACCAGAATGTTTTTGGGACAGCCTTGAAGTCACCCTGAGAATAACAGAAACAGCAGCAACTCCCTGCTCACAGCACATAGGAGCTCATTGCTCCTGCTTGCCCCTGAGCCTGACACAATCCACAGTGTGATGCCACATGTGTCAGCCAAAGGATTTTGTTGCCTTTCCCAACAGGAAGGGTTTCCTACGTGCCCACCAACTCTGCCCACTGCTGCTGCCAGGAGCCCGTGGCTGCACCAGTGAGGAGCCAGTGATCTGTGCAACAGCTGGGAACTGCAATCCCAATGTCCCTTTAGGTGGTGGGTGGGGGGTGATGGCTGTGCCCTGGAGAGTGGGGAGGTCCTCTTGCCAGTCCATGGCTAGGGGAGCTGGTTTGCACACTGGATTTTAGTAACTGGGGAAAAAGAATATAAAGCTGTTAGCATAACAGTGACAGGGATGGGAATTACAGCATCTTCCACTGACAGACAAGTTTGACCAAGCCAAACTCCCACACATCATCTTGGTTTAACTTCAACAAGTCCCACTTGGAACTGAATAAGAGCTTCATTTCCCTATTTAGTTCACCTCTATCATCTTGGCTAAAACCCCCCCCCACTCTCTACCCTGCAAACCCCAGTTTTCTTCATGACCATAAATACAGCAGGACCAAAATAAAAGGGGTGGAAAATAGGATTCCTTATAGAAAATGTTGTTGGTGAATGGCTAAGAGAGCGGGGACATAATCCTGGGAATGCACCTGGGGAAGGCTAAAAAGAGCAAGGACACAGTCCCCTGGGAACGCACGGACACAGTCCTGGGAATGCACCTGGGAATGCAGTGTGTACAAGCAAGGCTCTGGAGATAGTAACATATATAGATAGGGAGTAACTCAGCTTGGCAGATGGCAGGGGCAAGTTGTCCTTGAGGGTGAGACAAACAAGTTTGAGACAAACAGCTAGGAATGCAGCCAAGCCTGGGAAAGTAAGAGATAATCCTCACAGCTGTAACTGCAAGCAGGGAGAGTACCTGAATGCTATCTCTAGAGCTTAGCCAATTTTAAATGATTGATAGTTATATGCCTGTCCTGCACTGTGTAAGAAAGAGCCTGTCGGACAATAAAGTTGGAGCTTGCTGTATCACCCACACTGAGTCGGCCACTTGCTTCCCTGTGCGGAACCTTCCCAACAAATGGTGCCCGAACAGGGACCTGAACTTTCCCAACAAAATGTAACTGGAGTTGCCCATCAAAGGACAACCTACCAGCTGCCAAAATGACAAAAAGAGAAATCCAACCTTTGTTTCCCTAAGGTGCCTCTAAAATAAAGAAATGATTTGACCCACCTCTAAAGGGAATACCTGTATACCCAGCCCTGAAAAGCAGCTGTCAGGGAACACCAGGGCAGTGGGAATCCCCAGGATAGCCCTTCCGGGGCTGTCCATGGTCCCGTGGGTTGCCCAGCTTGCCCGCGGGGAATGCACTGTGTGAACGGAGCCCCCGCACTGACCCCTCTTGGGGACTGGCGCAGGGATCATCTCCCCTCCAATCCCCGGAGCAAACCTGGAGCTTGGGAAGGGCGCAAGGGGCATCCCACGGCAGAGAAACAGGAGAAATGTAAAAGTGTCTTTTAATATAAATATAAATCCATCTGAAGGGCTGCAGGAGAGTACCGTGCCCCGCGAGGGATGCCCGAGGGGGAGGTGGGCTCGGCGGGGACCGCGGGCGCCTGTGCCTGGCCA
>NW_008672007.1:57282-75635 GCF_000695815.1 Acanthisitta chloris | reverse complement strand
GTGCTGCATGGGATTGTTATGGCCCAAAGCTTCTTTTCTCCATGTTGAACAATCCCAACTCTCTCAACTTTCCTTCAAGCAGAGCTGCTTCATCCCTCTCACCACCTTGGTGCCTCCTCTGGACTCACTCCAACAGCTCCATGTCCTCCCTGTGTTGGTGCCCCAGAGCTGGAGGCAGCACTGCAGGTGAGGTTCCCTCTGATATGCTGCTGCCCACGCTGTGGGATCAGCTGCTGTTGTGCCCAGGGTGCAGCCACAGTTGTGCCTGCTCTGATCCTTTCACTCACACACTGCACTAGTGGTAACCAGTGTGTTGGTGCAGCACCAAGGAGAGGAACATTTGGTTTTATGGCCTGGGAAAGCAATGAATCCCTTCCCTCCCTGCCAGTGCATTGCTGCTGTACTGGAGAGCAAAGAGCACTTTAATGAGCCAGTTAACGGTAACTTATTAGTTTATTTCCAGCCTAATGGAAACCCTTGCACTGCACTGAAGCCTTCTGCTCATTTACTTTGATTCTTAATGAAGGACATTTTAGACTGAAGCCTTGTTTTCTTGTTTTATTAAAAAGCATTAAAAATATTGCTCATCAAATATATATGGGGTTTTGAACTCTTGCTCCTGCTGCAGGGATGGATAAATACTCTGCATTAATAACAGGCAAGGAGACATAAAGCAGCAGATTCCAGAATCTCTGGAGCTTCGGGTGAGCCAAAACTGCCTCTAATTGCGGTCAGTTTTTCAGCTGTCCTCCTCAGGCTGGAGCTGCCCAGTGCTGGGTCACGTCCCAGGCCTGGCACCAGGGCCCAGGAGTGGTGCTGAGGTGCCCATGGCCAAGGACAGGGAGCCACATCGCCCATGGAGCAATCAGCAATCAGGGCTGTTCATGAGGGAGGGCTCAGCTAATTTTTTTTCTCCCTAGATGGAGATGAAGCAGATAAGACACTTCTCAAATTAAAATGTGAGAGCAATTATAGCAGCATTTTTCTCCACCACCTTCATTGGGAAGAGGCTTGGGATAAAGAAACAATTTTTTTCACTGAATCAGCAAATGCCAGAATGGTTTGCGTTGGAAGGACCTTAAATCCCATCTCATTCCACCCCTGCCATGGGCAGGTACACCTTCCACTGGCCCAGGTTGCTCCAAGCCCCATCCAACCTGGCCTGGAACATTCCCAGGGATGGAGCAGCCACAGCTCTGAGCAACCCTCACCACCCTCCCGAGGAACAATTCCTTCCCCATATCTAAATCCCAGAGTTAGAACTGCTGCAAAGTTTGGGCAAGGCAAAGGATTCTGTAGGTGTTTTGTGCTTCAGCCACACCTGAGATACCAAACAGGACCTTTGCAAGGAGTGTAGCCAAAGGCCTAAAGAGAAGTATCAGAGGTCCCCTGGGACCCTCACCCCATGGAGCCCCTGGCAGGTCTGGCCACAGCCTCTGGGACTGCACAGGTTACTCTGTGGTCTCCTCTCCCCATGAAAGGAAAAAACACTGAGCTAAGGTGGGTGAGGAACAGCAGCTCTCTCCCTGCAGCACCTCAGCTTCTCTGGCCCATGCTTTAAGTGGCTTTAATGTTTTACCCTCTGGTCTTGCTGCACCAGCCCCTGCCACAGCTCAGTTTGGTGCACAGGAAGGCTGCCAGGACAGCAGGGTGCAAATCACACCTTGCTGTCCTTCCTTCCTTCCCCAAACTGTCTGTGGTTGTTTGATGAGCTCAGCAATTGTGGATGCTGCACAACTTTGCAATACTGGGAAATAACGGATTCATGACTAGGTAAGTTCTGGGTCCGGATCAGCACTTCATACATGAACTATAACACTGAGAGTAAAGAGGGGAAGAACATAGCAATCAACTACACAGTCCTGGTTGCCACCAGCTCTGCAGTGTGCCCAGGCTGATGCTTCCTTCAGCTCTAAATCTGATATCAATGATTTCGCTGCTGTCAGGAGCCATCAACACCCCTTACAGCCACATCTAGCACTGCACCATACAAACTGTGGAGTAAATAAATCAAACAATATGAGAACCTTCCAAATGTGCTAGTTCTGAGGGTTTTTCACACTTTGCAGGCCATTTGTCTGCTCTGCTCAGAGTTTTTCACAGCTGATTTCCATCTGCTTCCTGTGGAACTGGTAATGTGCACAGCATTTCCCAAGCTCAGCCAGAAGCTGCACTGAGATATCACTCACAACTCATACCTGATGCTTCCCAAACAGAGGGAAAACAAAGCTCTTCTCTGGCTCCTTGCTAGGAAAACAAAGCTCTTCTCTGGCTCCTTGCTAGTCTACACACTTCTGGGATGGTCCTTTACTTCGAATTTGACACTTGACTCCGTGTGAGACATTCCTCACTTCCAGCAGGGAATACACATCCTGGTTTGGGTTGGGATGGAGCAATAGTGGAGTGCAAAGAAAATACAGGTGTGAGCACAAGCATCAGTCACAAGAGCCAGTGAACCACTTTGTATCCAAAACAGACTGCAAAAATCATAAGCTTTTACTGGTTAATGCTGTGATTCCCTGAGGGGTAACAAACTCCTGAGGAATTCTCTCCTCTGGCAGGTCCTAGTGAAAGCCTAGTTTTCCACTGACAGCTTCAGAGTGTACTTAGGCAGGAGTCAGGCAGCAAAATGCCTTTGAACAGAACACTTGCCTTTTGAGTGCATTATTTTTCAAGCACCTGGTTTAATGGTTTTATTTTGTTGTTGAAATCACAGAGGATTTGGGCTGGAAGGGCCTTGGCCACATCCCTGCAGGAGGTGCAGGTTCCTGGGGGGTGCTGTTCACCTCATGCTGTGCTCAGAGAGCCAGAACTGCCCTTTAGGGCTGTTTCTTAATGCCCATGGTCTGGCATATAAATACCTATAGCACAATTGTAAATATGCAGAGGTATATTTATGGAAATATGCAAACACATGTGATAACTCATCCATCTCTCTCCAGATCCTTCTCTTGGCTCTCCACAGTCCCACTGGGCACTATCACCCCCATGCAGGATTTGTCTCTAATATCAGCCTCACTGATGACCATGCTAGCATGGCTGCACACAGAGGGTGTTTGTGCCTTCCCATCATCACTGTCATTTAGCTCATTCCCTGGGAAGCAGAGGAGCAGCTCCTCAAATCAAGCACACACTTAGCACTAACAGGAATTGCAGCCGAAGCCGAACACCCACTGCTATTTTTAGTCCTTTCAGTGTGCTCAGAGCTCCAGTGCTCTTCTCTCCAGCCCCTTCAGGAGGCCAATGTGGCTACTCTTTCTCTGCGAAGGGAGATCTACAAATCAAGGTGAACAGTTATTAACTGAAGCCTGGTGCTATTTGCACTCAAGGCTGGAGGTTTGCTGAGCAGAGCTGTGTCTGCCTCGAGGAGGGGAGGCAGCTCACCAGTCAACACTGACAGTGGCAAGAACTGGTGTCTCTATCCTGGTTTATGATGTAAAACATGCATGGGGCCTCCATGCCACAGCTCTCTGTGTTGTGTTTGCTCTGCTACATACATAGGCCATCTAATTCCAACCACCCTTTGAAGAGAAGCTGTTGCCTCCAACCCTAGCTCTGAGCTGATTTCTTTACAAAAGCACCAGGACTGACAGAGCTGCCGTGACCACCAGGCTCAGAAATGATGGAAAACCACTGAAGCTGCAGCTCTGCAGCAGCACTGAGAGCACAGCTCAGGCACAGCAGGCACCAGGGACATCTGGAAACGACAGACTTAAACTGGCAAACAGGTGTCCTTAGGTGTGCAAAGAATGAAGGAATATTTTAGGAAAACATAGTGATCCATTAACCAAATATTGCAGAGAATAACTGTAATTCACAAGGATAAAAAAGGCATTGGAATGTGCTGCCCAGAGAGGTGGTGGAGTCACCATCCCTGAAGGTGTCCAAGGAACGACTGGATGTGGCACTCACTGCTCTGCTCTAGCTGACAAGTAGTGATGGACCACTTGGTGGTTTCAGAGGTCTTTTCCAACCCTAATGATGCTGTGATTCTATTCTGAGCCTGCCTCATCTTGTTTTTGTTGAGTTTTCAGACAATGCTAAAAGTTTGGGGGCACTTGGTTGCCTCCACAATATTAAGGAACCCCAGAACAGCCTCCCCGAGTGCAACGTAAGGGAAAACAAGCCCTGGCAGAGATCAGTGCAAGGCCTTACATCTCCAGAGAGATGCTTGAAATGACATACTTCTCTTTGTGAGTTAGAAAATCCTTTTCAATACCTCTCTTAGCTGGGTCACATTACCACACTGAAAGGAACATTACACCTGTGGCTGCTTCCTGGCATCACATGTGTGTGGACACCTCTGTCCATGCCAGCAGAACCCAACATCTGTTGGCTCTCAGGCTCTCAGTCCACCTTCCTCCTGCTTCAGCTCTGAGTGCTGCTGGTGGGAGCAATTCCTTTAAACCTCTGGCCACGCTGTGCACAGGCTCTGGTGCTGACAGCCTCTTCAAAAACACCTCCAGCCACTGAGGTATTGGGGGTTGTTCTTTGTTGACACCTCTGTCCATGCCAGCAGAACCCAACATCTGTTGGCTCTCAGGCTCTCAGTCCACCTTCCTCCTGCTTCAGCTCTGAGTGCTGCTGGTGGGAGCAATTCCTTTAAACCTCTGGCCACGCTGTGCACAGGCTCTGGTGCTGACAGCCTCTTCAAAAACACCTCCAGCCACTGAGGTATTGGGGGTTGTTCTTTGTTAAATGCCGAAATATGCTTTTCATTGTTCCAGCTGGTTCTGTGGATCCAAATTAGCACCTGCTCTGCCTTTCCCCAGGCAGAGCTGTGTCCCAGAGTGTGTCTGGGTCTTGTATCAGTGCACAGGGTGTCCAGGTAGAGGCAGGTGTTCACTACCCTCAGTCTGGAACAGATGAATATAGAGATTTCTTTACAAAAGTACTTTTTGGGGGTTGAGAGACTTTGCAGGGCAACCTCAGAAACAATGGAACAAATAGTCTCAGTTATTCTTCCATCTGTCAGTCCCAGTCTGATTTATGGGGCAATTTGCACAGTAAAAGTCACTACTGACTTGGCTCTCTGGCTCTGGTGGAAGTTAATAGCAGTTGCTTGTGTTTCTCCAGCAGAACTTTATTAAATAAGATTTTCAGCCTAATTAAACCATTTCAGGATTTTGGCTTCCTGTCACCCAAAGATATGTCTGAAGTGGAAAATGGGGTAATAGCCATAGAAATACAGAAGATATTTATAGAGCTTTTATAACTTCTGTATTGTTTTAATTTCAATCCTATTTTCTTTTATGATACTTTAAAGGGAGGAAAAATGCAAGTGCCACTTCCTGGGAACTGTGACCCTGATATGTTCAATGGAATATTAAACTGCAAGTTGTAAATTTGTTGCACATGGTGAGGAGCCCAGTCAGGCCATGGTCACTCAGCCCAGACAACAGTCAGGACGTGTCTGTTCACAGACACATAAACCCAAAGGGCCCAGGGAACAACACACCTTGGTATGACTTCAGTTTATTGCAGACATAAAGTTAATACCCAGAAAACAGAGCTCAGAGCAAACAGGCTCTACCTGACTGCAGGGATGCATTGCTCAGGAGGCAAGGAGGCAATTTCAGCTCAGGAAAGGCAGGTAGGTAGTGTGGGATTTATTCCTTGTCTTCCTGACAGAAATCCTTCAGCATGAGCCTGCGAGAAGTGAACGTCTTGGTTAGGCAATGAGATCTCTAATTCACTAAATAAATAAATAAATAAATATATACAGAGAATTAGCTGCTGGGAGAGACTTGTTACCTCTCTCACAAACATTTTCCTCAGTGGCAGAGCTCATTGCAGCCCTTTCCCCTCCCCACTCCATCTCCTGGCTGCCATTCCCAGCTCTGCTGTGTCTCGGACACACTGCTGGGCTGAGATCTGTGGAGCCATAAAGAGACCTGAATTGAAAACCAAAGAAGTTATTACTTTTTTATGTTGGGTTTTCTCAGTGATCTACTTCCTCCATGACCTCTCATCCACTCCTGGCAGTGCAGTAGCCATGAACTCTGCTGGGATGTGGGGAATGTAGAGATTTTCTGTAATGTGTTGTAAACAAACACACTCTGAATTTGATTCTCAGCTCAGTCATGTTCCAGTTCTTGTGATTTGTAGTAAACTTTGATAGTTCTCTATGTGCTCAAAACAGGCAACTGTACTCTGAGATGTACTTGCCAGGATTCTGCAATTTAATGTAAACCTTCCTGCTTTGTCTTTCCAATCTGTTGCTGGAGAGCTGCAGAGAGAGTTCAGACAGAGCTTGGAGGAGCAGGACACTGGGAATGGCTTCCACTGCCAGGGGCAGGGACAGATGGAATATTGGGAAGGAATTCTCCCCTGTGAGGTGCTGAGGCACTGGCACAGGTTGCCCAGAGCAGCTGTGGCTGCTCCATCCCTGGGAGTGTTCCAGGCCAGGTTGGATGGGGCTTGGAGCACCCTGGGCTGGTGGAAGGTGTCCCAGGGTGGTTGGAACGAGATGAGCTTTAAGGTCCTCCAACCCAAATGTCCATATGAGAGTTTGTATTTGACTGGGATCAATTCCTCCAACACATTTCCTAACATGCTCAGAGTTCCCAGGAACAGGAGCTGTGGTAAAGGAATGGAAGATGCATGGCTGGGAAATAGGAGGTGACAGCAGTGTGTACTGCATGCTGAGACACATCCTGCCTGTGTTCCTTATGGGGAAAGGCCAGGGGAGACAGGAATCCACCAGGGACTGGTGGGTCGAGCTGGTCTAGCCCCAAGCACCTGGGTCTCTTCAAGCCCTGCTACTCCCCAGCCCCAGAGGCAGGAGCTGCCCCTCTTAGCTGTGCTGCACAGAGCACTGAAATGTGCTCACAACTCACACAGGAGCTGAGGGACTCTAGTCCCTCCCCAGGAAAAGTCCAATTACCAATTGCTGGTAAAAGAGTTAAATACGAGACAAGGGGAAAAATAGAGGAAATAATAAATCTATTTGTATCTTTATTTTTATCTTCTCAAATAAGAAAACCAGTTGAAACAGACCATGGTAATTTGTAAAACCTTCAGTGAATACTCCTAAGGCAAATAAAACCAGGACTGAAATTCCCTCTGTACAGATGCTAAAGATACACTTATTACCTCTAATTATTTCCCAGTCAGTTAATTCAAGACCCTTTTTCTCTTCCCTCCAGTGTGGATGACTCCCCTGACTTCCAGGGATGCCTGTGCAGCTGATCCTGCTCAGAGTCCCAATCTGTTCACTGCACCAGGACACACCTCCCGAGCCTGCCAGATTCCTGCCTTAAACTCCAGGGCCCAGAGGCTATTTTTAGCCCTTTTTAGAGGAAGCTTCACTGATCCGTTTCATTGATTCATGCAGTGGCATCTCCTCCTGTCCTGCATTTCGTTCTCAGCACATCACAATACACCTCTGTGAACCACTGAGATCAGCTGGTCACAAAGTGATCTAATGAGACCTCCTGCTAATGGATATGAGGGTTTTGGCAGGATGTGCAGTCTTTGTTAGCTCAGCTGCTGTGGGTGCAAGAAGGAGCTGTGCAAACCTCTCCCACAGGGCAGCATCCTGCACCCACAGCACACAGACAGTCTCAGCCAGCTGAGCACGGGCTAAACAAAGCTATCCTGGGACAGCAGATAAGAGAATGCTGATCCAGAGCTTCAACCTCAATATACTTTGCAGGAGACAGGGTGGTTCACAGGACAAGTTCAGCCCCTCAGCAAATGAAAATGCAAACCACTGTGGGTGCTGTTGCCACAGCAGTGCCCGAGCTCCTGGGGTGGTTTCAGCAGAAATGTAGCTGATGAAGGCTTTTATGAAGGAGCAGCAACTCAAGATGTGCCAGTGGTTCATGACATTCCATGTGTTCCAGCTGCAGGCTTGGCAGGTTCAGCTCTGCCTGGGGCTGCACGGAGGTTCCTGTTACCCTCTATTAGCCATCTCATATTTTGGTTATTTTTCCCACCTACAGATCTGTTCCAGGTGTTCTTCCAATCCCCAGAAGTGATGGCCATGAAGCACCACTGATTTCAGGGGTGTTAATGGGAGCTCTGCTATGCAGGCTCAGCTTTCAAACTGCTGAGGGAATGCTGGAGCCAACTGAGACTCCTATCAGAAACCCCATCACTGCCTCAGCCAGGTTTCTCTTCAGCACTGGGCACTTTGTTTGCCATCAGTGGATGTCATATTGTCTAAAAAATCCTGTATTTCCTGTCATCCCTGTCTAGGAAACACTCCCAGCAGCAGGTTATCAGCAGGACAGAAGGAGAAGCACCAAGACATCACAGGCTGGGGTAGTGGGAGGATGCAGATGGGACTGGGGTGAGTTTCCAGCACAAATGACTGGAGGAGACAGTGCCCCCATGTCCCCCCAGGTGCCATCATTCACAGACACAAGTTAACCTCTCTGCAATATACCTCCCAGAAAAGATCCATCTCAAACCAAACAGGCTCAGGCTGTGTCAGGAGGGCTGTGGGATCCTTAAAATCCATTTGAAGGTAGTTACCAAAAGGTTGACAAGAGATTCATTCAATAAATACACATTTAATACATTATTTTGCCCTGTAATAAAGGGCATTATACCAGTTACTGCAACTGTACACCCAAACCTGAGCTATTCTTCCATAGGTGTCTTCAGGGGCTTGGGAATGAAGCTATTAAATGAGTAATTTTATTAATGCAGTGAAGTTATTTGAGTTATATCTTACTGCATGAATTATTGTAGGGCCGAACAATAGATTTAAGTCCTTATTTTCATTCTGAAGCTCAGAAAGAGCCAAGCAGTAAATATGGCAGCTCAGTTATGCACTGAGGCAGTGCAGAGAGCTCACTGTAAGGACCAAACCTTTGAGATGATGAAACACCTGACAGAAAGACTTAAAAAGCTTCTTTGTTGCTTCTGCCTTATTCTTGGTTTTCCTAAACAGGTAGAAATTACCCACAATCAATACCAAGAGTTGCAAGGTCAGTAAAGCCCAGCCCAGACCTGGCTCTTAATTTCAGGGCCGATTTGCCTGGTGTCCCAGCAATCTGTTCCTGGAGTTTGAGCAGCTCTGACAGCTAATTAATTACAGAGGGAGATTGGAGAGTGGACAGCAGCAGTGGCACCAGAGGATTCATCTTTGCTGTCAACTGACTAATGTGTATCCGTTCTCTTGCCACGGCAAAGAATACTTCCAGTAAATCTTTGTCCATCTCCCGTCTGCGGGAAGGAAATCAGACATGACATTGCCAATTGCCTCTGTATTCACTGGGAAATGCACTCTTAAATGCCAGACATGGAAATGTATTAGCACTTGAGCATCACATATTTCATGCCAACTCTGTGCTTTGTGTCCTGGGAGGAATGGGGAGATGATGTCCCACAGACACACGTGGCAGGACCCACGCAGGACCCAGGCACAGCGTGAGGATGCAGGGGGAGGCAGAGGTGTTCCATGTCCCAGAGCTGCTGAGGTCAGTCAGACACAGGACTAGCAGCACACGATTCCAGTGCTTGCCATGAGTGATGCCCACACTCAGTGCCTGGGGGGCTCAGTACTGTGGGATTGAGAGCTAGCAAAGCCCAATATGAACATGGTGCCTGAGCCTTGTTTAACGTGCTCTGGCTTTCCAGGAAAACCCCAGAGGTTTTTCTAGGCTCTGGAAAGCTGAATGTGTGGAATATTTCACAGGCACTGCCATGCCCATGGCATCTGTTTAGTTCCACCCCGGGTGGTGGCAGGAGGTGCTGAGCTCCTCCTGAGCAAGGAGCAACAGCACTCCAAGGAACAGCTCTGGCTCTCCAAAAGAGGGGGGTGTGAGTGGTATCTGACTTCAATGATTTCTGGTAAAAGTCTGAAAAGGCTCTCTCACTTTTCTTAAACTATTAAGGATAAATGAGAATCCTGAGATTTCTTCTCCTCATCTGCCAAAATGGTACATGCAATGCTGAGCTGTGAACAAGTGCTGCTAAGGCTCCACCAAGTGAGAGTTAACATAAAGGCACCAGGTATTTACTCCCAAAGGTGTATGTCCCTAATTCCAAAGATATGTGTCCCTACTGGTGGCATTTAACAGTGGCAAAGACAACTATTCTATAGTTGTTCATGCATGTGCAGGGGGATGGCTTCAAATGGACAGAGGCAGTCTTAGGTGAGAGATTAGGAAGGAATTCCTCCTTGTGAGGGTGCTGAGGCACTGGCACAGGTTGCCCAGAGAAGCTGTGGCTGCTTCATCCCTGGGAGTGTTCCAGGCCAGGTTGGATGGGGCTTGGAGCAACCTGGGCTGGTGGAAGGTGTCCATGGCAGAGGGTGGAACAAGAGGAGCTTTAAGGTCCTCTCAACACAAACCATTCCATAGGGAGGGTCAGGGCTTCAGCTTTGTCAGTGAACTGATGCCACTGGCACAGAGATTGTTCCCAGTTCTCTTTCTGCCTCCCCCCTCACAGACATCACTGAGATTGCAAAGGAGAGAGATGGCTTACCGATGGATGAGGAGCAACAGCACCAAAGGGCATCAGGGGCAAATGCCCTGGGAAACAAAGGCACAGACACTGCTGACCATGGGCTTGGGCCAGTCTAGGCAGCGTTAACTGTGTCATTTCAAAAGGTGGTGGCTGCATAAGCCACTTTTCATTGCCTCTGAATGTGTTGCCTGGGGCTGACATGAGCATTTGAAAATATGACGGCAGAAGGTTTTGATAATCATGAGAACAGCAACAGCAGGAAAAGGAATTAAAATGCACCTGAGAGGAAAAATTGCCTCAGAAATTGACATTGTAATAGAATCTCCTGAGCTGGAAGGACCCACAAGGATCACCAGTCCAACTCCTGCACAGATACCCCAACAACCCATCCTGTGCCTGAGAGCACTGGCCAAACGCTCCTGGAGCTCTGTCAGGCTTGGGGCTGTGACCACTGCCCTGGGGAGCTGTTCCAGTGCCCAAACTACTTTTGGAGGAGGAGCCTTCTCCTGATATCCAACCTAAACCTGTTCTAGTGCCCAAACATCCTCTGGGGAAGCACATTCTCTTGATATCCAACCTCCCCCCAAGATAGTTTCATGCCCAATAAAAGGCAAAGGTCTATCATGACACACTTCCAACTTCTAACAGAAAAGGGAACCTAACTTTGACAGAGGATCCTCCAACCTGGGGTAAAAAATATCCAGACAGGAAACAAAAGTAAATAGCCCCTTGTTAAGGCTGGTTTGGGGGTTGCAGGGTAAAGGCTGTTTCCTTGCTTGTATATTAAAACAATGAGGACAAAGTGCAAAGAATGGTGATACATTACTGGAATTTGTAAAACTAAATGTGATTTTTCTTCAAGAAGTGCTCACTCTGACACAGAACCACATTCAGAGCACCTTACAGCCATAACTACACCAGAGGTAAACATTCATGACCAAAATTATCAGAAAACCCTTTAATAGATGACTCTGGTGGTCTCAGCTACACAGTGGCCACACTGGGATGTGCTAAAAGATCTGAGAACATCAGATCCTGGACATGGCATCACTGAGCTTTAAGAGTCTGCACGATAAATAAGAATTGGGGCACCCAAGCAATGTTTGCTCTCTCAGCTGCCAACAACCCTCATGTGTAAGACCCTGGATAAGCCAGCAGGTCCTGAGCTGAGCAGTTCTCTCCCACTGGTTCCCTTCTTGGTCTCACAAACTGCCCTCAAGGCTCACAGAACTGCATAGAGGTGTTTTCTCTGCAGGTCATTGCTGTAGGTACCTGAGGAGGTTGTCTGGTGGCAAGGGAGAAATGTGCCCCTCGAGACACTCTCTGCTCTCATGGGAACCTGACAAGTTTCCCTGGACTATTTTAACACCTCTTCCCCAGCTCCTCTGGCCCCTAATAACACCCTGTAAGTGCCACATTGGTTTCACTGCAACAGACCACCAATGGTTCTAAGGCCTCTGATACCAGCTAGGGAATACAAACCAAACCATGTTTGATCTGCTTGGCAACGTATTGGGAATCTGCAGCTGATCTCAGTTCATCCCTGCTGTAAAATACAGTGTGTTACCACTCTGGATCACTCTATGGAAATAGCAAGTTCAGTTTCTATGACAACAAGAGTCCTAAATGCCAAAATTCTTCCTATTCCCTTCCTTTTGCAGCTTGACAATGAGCCTTTTTGTCATTCTTTTAAATTAACCTTTCCCTTTCCTCTGGGAATGAATAACCCAGACAGGACATCCTTCCCCCTCTGCAGCCACAATGTCCAGTTGGTTCACTGCAGCTGAGCTGTGTCTGGAGAGTTTGGAAAGACTCATCTCCTTCTCCCCAGGAAATGTTCAGATCCCAGAAATGGGTGAAATAAGGCAAAAGAAAGCTCAAGGGTAACCTTAGAGGGGCAAGAGTCTTCCAAAGGCCACAGTCCAGTTAGGAATGTGGCTAAGCACATCCTGTCCTGGTGCCAGAGGCAGCATCTGAGGCTTGCACAGGTGAAGCTCCTGATTCTGTGTGCTCACAGCCCAGGTACATGGATGGACAGGGTAGGCAGGAGCTGCCCAGAGTTTTGCAGAAAAACACTATATCATCACCTTTATCAGAAAAAAACCCAACCCAAACAAACCCTAATAAAAAGGGCAGGACATATTTTGCAGCTCTTTGTCAGAGTGTTGGGGTCAGTGGTACTTTCAAGACCAACCGTTCCAGAGCAGCAGCACCATGCTGGTGCCCTTGGTGGTCTGGCAAGGAACCAGGAAGCTAGAGGAAAGAAACACATAGAAAAAAACCTTTATGAGCAGATTATGTGGTGTGGCAGAAGTTAAACTCTACAGACAATCTGAAAAGACCTGCTGTGTCAGTGAGGAAGTTCACTGGTGCTAGAAGAGCACCCATTTCTATCTTACTCCACAGCATTGTGCAGAGCAGTGCAGCCACATGGTCTGTGAGACTCCCAGGACATCCATTAGGTAAGTGGGGGCAGAAGTAGGTCTCTTATTGCTTCTGCAGGTTGTAAATTGCATAAGTCATTCTACAACTCCTCTTGAATGTCATTTTCCCTCTCTTCTCAGTTCTGTCTCATTGCAGTTCTCTGTGTGCTACAAAGAGTAACTATAGTATTCCCCTGGCTTTGAGCAGAACACATGGAGATAGGAGCTCATGGAAACTCCTCCCTTTCCAGGAGAGCTCTGCAATGCAAGTGGACCTGACATGGCTCTAGCTGCTTTCTCCTCCAGAAAGGAGCTGCTGCTCTAACGAGACCCGTTATCCAGTTGCTCTGTGTGCTGGGAGAGCTCATGACATTCAGTGCTCTTGACTGAAGTAGGACAATGTGTGGCTCATACACAGCATTTCCATTGCACAGAGCTCTTTGGCTTCTCTTGCATCTGTTTTAGACCCTACAAGTTGTTTGGAGAGGAATTCCTGCCCTGACTGCTTTCATCAGAGCACAGCGATGGGACAAGAGGAAATGGCCTCACTGCACCAGAGGATGTTTAGGTTGAATATTAGGGAAAAAAGGCTTCTTGTACTTGCTTTCTTCTCTGAACATTTTTATTGTACCCAATATTCATTCCATTTTCAGCTTTTAGCTAACTGTTCTTTCCCAGCACTTGCTGTGAAGATATTTCTTCCCTTCCTGATCCACTACCTGCACTGGTGTTCCCTGGGCGAAGGATCATGAACACAACAGACAGGAACATTGTCACTGTTCTGTTTCTGAAGTGCAAGTAGAACTTGTGCCAGGAATTCAAACCCAGCAAACAGTGCTGATACTGTTTATACTGGGATTTATGTCCCTTTCCTTGCCCTGGTCTGGTCCACAGAAGTCACTTCCCTTGAAGCCTCACAACTGTGGGTTTAACAATTTCTGATTCCCTCCTGCACTGAACACCCAAGTCCATGTGTTTGGAGTCCCTGGCTGAGGCTGAGCGAAGGTCTGGGAATTCAAATTATCTGCTTGAAAAACTGCATGTCTGGTCACCTTGCACTGTGCCACAGCTCCACCAGAGCTTCCCCTGGTGTGATCCATGTTCCCTTGGGGAAACCCGGGCTGGAAGCATCTTCCAAGGCCATGCCAGGGATTCCTGTCCTTCCTCAGGAGGAGGTCTAGCTTTTGGGAGGGACTGATGAACCAAAGCACAATTACTTATGAAGGCCTTCAGTACCAGGGTTAAATGCTTCTCACTTTGCTGCTCTGGAACAGGTTTGTGTGCCCAGAAAAGTCTGGCACACAGCAACTATTTTTACGTCTTAGAGCTTTGGTCTAATTTGAGCTGAAACCTGAATTGGCTTTCTTTTTTTTCTACCACAAATTAAATCAGCTCCAGTTTACATTTACATCTTCACTGAAACTTCTGCTACTTCCCAAGTCAGGGACATGATGTCTCCTCATAAAAACCTCATCAGACACCGACTAAAATAGTCTGGCACACAGCAACTATTTTTACGTCTTAGAGCTTTGGTCTAATTTGAGCTGAAACCTGAATTGGCTTTCTTTTTTTTCTACCACAAATTAAATCAGCTCCAGTTTACATTTACATCTTCACTGAAACTTCTGCTACTTCCCAAGTCAGGGACATGATGTCTCCTCATAAAAACCTCATCAGACACCGACTAAAATTCTTCTCTGTGTGTGCTCATCCTGCTTTGAATACCTCTGCTAAGTGATGCTAGGCTTCACCATCTGCTGAGATTTTTATCCCATTGTATTGCTGTTTCGCTCCTGAAGACAATCACTTGCTTATATTGCTGAGCAATTCACTTCTCATTATTTTTGCCAGGCATTGTCATATCTTTACTTCCTAATTCTGATAGTTCGGCACCAATTTGCAATATCAACGATCCACACTCAGGTTCATTCAGAGTTTGCTCAGAAGGTAAAGAACTCAGCCCAATAGGTGGAATTTTTACCACTGCTCACAAAATACCTTTGTCTTTGTCCTGAGGGTTGAGCTTTGCTGGACTTGGCCTGTCCTGGGCTGCTTTAAGCTCGATTTAGTTATGACAGGGATTGTGTAACATCCATTTGATTGTACCCAACTTATCTTGGCTCAGCTCTGTAAATGCACATGGCAACACCTACCAAACACATCACAGCTCCCAAACATCAGCTCTTCACACTGCCTGCATGGGAGAGGATGTTGTGTGCTCTAACTAGGAGTTAAGGGTGGCAGAAAGTCATGTTTTAGCTGGGTCCCACAGAGGAAAGAGCATGTTAACACATTCTCTTATAAAACATACCAAAACAAGCCCAACTGGTGTGAGACTGAGCAGGCAGGAACCCTTGGCAGCAGCCACATGCCTGCCAGGGAAACCAGCTTATGTGTCCCTATGGGACAGACATTTGCAGTGCTCTATTTTCATTCAATAACCTTTTCAATTAAGCAAAAGAAATTATTAATATTCTTATCTATTATCAAGATCCCATTTCATACCCACCAAGCCAACAGAATGATGCACCACTGAAACCTCCTCCTGCAGCACGAACCCCTCATCGCTTCTGCTGTACTCTGAAAAGAACACCCAGAGCTTTACTCACTGCAGGGTGACACCAACAGGCACATGGACAGTGCTAAGCCACCAAAACAAGGAGAAGTCCTGGAACCCTCCTTGTTAGCACATCCAGCACATCCCTCCCCTGGTACTGCTCCTGGGAACAAAGTGCCAGGGCAAACCCCAATTAACACCTGCATATTGTATGACATTTCCTCTGCACAAAAAGCTGGTTTTCCCCTTCAATTACAAGGAAATTTGAATAAATAATTTAGACCAAAAAAAAAAATCCCAATTTTTTTACTTTTTCATTCCTCTGGAAAGGGAAGACATGCAAGAAAGCAGCAGGAGGAGAGGCAGAAATTAATGCAGGAGCAAATGATCTCCTGAGGGAGCACAGCCAATCCTTTCTCTGCTCTGGAGACACCTCTTTGTGCAGTTCCTTGACTCAGGCCCTTACAGGGAGCTGTTGGTGTATCAAAGCCTCCAGCCCTTTGCCCATGAGCGATTTTTTCCCTCCTTTACAAAGCTGTTTCAAAAGGAAAATTTCCCTTCCTGAGCCTCACAGTGCACAGTCCCAGGGGAGTGGGATTGCTTCAAGGAGATTTTTGTGAGCTCCAAACCCACAATATGGTTCTTGGGTTTGCCTTATCTGCAGGTTATAAAGGTGCTGTTGAGTGGGGAATTCAGTGCTGCAGCTCCATCCCTAGTGTCTCTCCAGCTCCTGTGCCATGCAGTAATTTGCACTGGGAGATGAGCACTGACCTCTTTTTTTTCAGTGCAAGAAATGTTTTCATTAAAAATAAAATAGCAGATACATCAAGACATTTCCTCTTGTAAAGCCTCATGTTCTGAATATCAAGCAGGACCAGACAAGATGCACAATGGTTCCTTATCTGCCACACAGCCACAGCAAGAGAGGCTGAAAGGGAGATCAGCTGGTGCATAACAGATAAACCAAACTTCAGAGGCAGCTGGAAACTTCCATAAATAGATCATAGAAACCCAGAATGGTTTGGATGGAAGGACCTTCAAGTCCATCCAGTTCCACCTCCTGCCATGGGCAGGGACACCTTCCACCCGCTTCCACCAGCCCAGGTTGCTCCAAGCCCCATCCAACCTGGCCTGGAACACTCCCAGGGATGGAGCAGCCACAGCTGCTCTGGACAACCTGTGCCAGTGCCTCACCACCCTAACAGTCAACAATTCCTTCCCAATATCCCATCTGTTCCTGCCCTCTGGCAGTGAGAAGCCATTCCCTATGTCCTGTCCCTCCATCCCTTGTCCCAAGTCCCTCTGCAGCTCTCTTGGAGTCCCTTAAGGCACTAAGGTGTCACTGGAGCTTCTCTTCTCCAGGTGAGCACCCCCAGCTCTCTCAGCCTGGATCCAGAGCAAAGTGTCTCCAGCCCTCAGAGAAAAGGAGGCATCAGGGGGACCTTCTGTTCTCCCCAGCTCCTGCCAGGATGTGCAGCCAGGTGGGGTCAGGCTCTGCTCCAGGGAACAAGGCACAGGACAAGAGGGAACAGCCCCAAACTGCACCAGGGGAGGTTCAGGTTGGCCATGAGGAGAAATTTCTTCATGGAAAGGGCGGGCAGCCATTGGAATGTGCTGCTCAGGGAGGTGGTGGAGTCACCATCCCTGGAGGGGTTCAAGGAACGACTGGACGTGGCACTTAGTGCTCTGCTCTAGCTGACAAGTGGTGATGGGTCACAGGTTGGAATTGGTGGTCTTGGAGGTCTTTTCAAGCCTACATGAGTGTGTGATTCAGTGATTCTATGATCCTGTGTCATCTCATTTGCACTGTGAATATTTATAACTGTGAATTTCAAGGATCTTTTTTCAGGTAGGAAGGAACAGGCTAAGCCTGGTTAAATCATTTGCTGGGAAATATTCACAGTGTTAACATAAAACTGGAGCAAAAACAAACTCATGGAGACATGCAGAAGAGCACACACAGCATATAGATCAGCTCATCTGATCAGCTATTGTCTCTCTGGTTCTGAGAGACAGAGCTCAGAAACATGGGAATTAGTGATTTCTACCATCTCAAGGAGACAGCATTAATATGCTGCCACCAAAGTCGTGGCTTCTGCAGCAAATATGCCTTGTTGGTTACAAATTGTGTTTGAAATCTTCTGAATTGCTCAAGCAGGCTGAGTTCTCAGCCCAGAACTGCTAATATCTGTGCAAATAGAAGCTGTCAGGTTTGTTCAAGGCAAGTCCCCAATCCATGCCACTCCTCAGCTAGCACAGCCGACAGCTCTGCCAGGGAATGGGCACAAAATCTGTGCCACACCTCATCCAACAGAGCCCACAGCTCTGCCAGGGAATGGGCACAAGGGCTCACAACTCCTCGAATTCTCCAGTAACTCAGGGGGAAACAATGCAGCTGAAAAGCCACACTGCTAATTACTCTGATTTAAAGAGCATTTCCATTACCTAATTGAGGCCCAGGAACACTGCACTCAGTTTGAGTGATCAGGCACAGACCAGGAATAATGAACAGTAAATTATGAATACACAGCCAGAAACATTCAGGGTGGGGAAATCATCCCCCAGTGCAGAGGTGGCACCAGTGCACACTGCAATCAGCTACAGGCTCTGGCTGAGGCTGCACAGGGAATCAATCCCCATGGCAGTGCAGGTTGGCCCAGGGTGTAACCCCAAAAGGGTTAGGCCCCCAGAAAGTCACAGAGATGCTCTGTCACAGGATGTGACAAAAACAATGAGATTCATCTATTCCACAGATAAAGGTATTTTTATACAATCCTGACAACAATGCTAAAATTACTCTAAAATTACATTTCAAATAAGAGTGAACCAAATTCCCATTCCAAACAAGAATGTAGGAGAACAGACCCCAAAATAAGGCACGTTGTGGTGCAGGGGAAGTGCCCCAGGAGCACCACAGTTGCTCCACACTCACAGCCAGACAGCTGCTGCTT
>NW_008672007.1:46211-57268 GCF_000695815.1 Acanthisitta chloris | reverse complement strand
GGCAGGAACCACTGCTACCTGGGAATATTCCCTTCCTTCAGGATGTGTGTGAATTGTTTGCCATGGCAACCCCCAGTACTAATAAGTTGTGCTGTTTAATTACATGTCGCATGAAGCGATTCCCATTTGTCAGTTTTCATGTTCCCACACAAGAAATCCTGTTCAAACAAGTGATACCTCCCAGGGAAGGGATTGGTCTCACCTCTTTGGCTGCATTACCCCCCAGTTACTGGGGAAAGATTTCTGCAGGTGCAGGCAGCAGTGTGGGCTGGGGGAGCTGAGCTCAGGGGATGGGACAGGGCAGCAGCGTTAGGGCTAGCAGAGGAAGAGGTTGAACTTCATCTGAAAGGGCAGAAGGAAGGGTTAGGTTAGGTATGAGGAAGGAATTGTTGGCTGTGAGGGTGGTGAGGCACTGGCACAGATTGCCCAGAGCAGCTGTGGCTGCTCCATCCCTGGGAGTGTTCCAGGCCAGGTTGGATGGGGCTTGGAGCAACCTGGGCTGGTGGGAGGTGTTCCTGCCCAGGGCAGGGGTGGCACTGGATGAGCTTTAAGGTCCTTCCAACCCAAACAATTCTATGATTCCCTGATTCACTCACCTTTTGGTCCCATGGGCATTCTGCACAAAGAAGGTTCCTACCTGCTGAGTTGTCCCAAGATGTGTCAGTACCACCCTGCACACAGACACTACTGCCTTGTGCAGTAGTCCCTGGAAGGGCTCCATGTTCAGAACCCCTTGTTGTCTCTGAGGTTCCAAGGCCCTGGCAGCACTTCCCAGCCCTGGGAAGCTCAGGACAGCCTTGTGTATGCTCCTTGGCATTATCTGGAATCAGCAGAGCTCATGCTGGCAGTGCAGTGCTGGTATGAGTCACCACAAAGGGAAACACCACCTGACAATCAATTTGGTTTTTCCTTTGCTATTTACAGTGCTGTGTCAGACACAGGTACATGAGGAATTACGCAATAACTATCTTTTAATTTAACGTGCTGCCAGAACCAGCTCTGCCCTTCCCTCCCTGACAGCAGCAGCGTGTTCTGGGACTCCCTTCCCTGCTGCCAGGGCGGATTTCTGGGATTCCTTTCCCTGCTGGCAGGGGGGCTTCCAGGACTTCCTACTGCAGCCAGAGCAGGGCTACCAGGGACAGCTTCTGCTGAGGTTGTGCTAGCCCCTAATGGCACTTGAGCAGCCCCCAGGAGTTCAGACATCTGTGTGTGATACAGCCAGAGCTTCCACAGGGCTCCCAGGCATCTAATAAAGTGGTTTAGTACCTGTTTTTAGCAATAAACTCCTTTCCTCCCTGCCATCCCAAGGCCCCTCGCTTGCCCCTGGAGATGCCACTACATCTAAGCCAAGCAGGATGTGACCAGCCCCAGCATGAGCAGAACATGGCTCCCTTCTCAAGCTCAGTGCTGTGAGCAATTACCAGCTTGAGTAAGAGCAGTTCCAGACATGGAGATGGGTGGAGGTCAAAGAGGGAGGAGAGACTTCCAGCTCCTTCCTGGCTGTCCCTGGCTTTCAGTCAGGGGAGGTGACCACCTGGAGCACCAGTTTACCCACCTCAGGAGTCTTGTGGCTTCTCAGTGAACCTGAGAGCAGAGATCAGAGCTACCACTGCACGGAGGAGCTGCAGAACCCAATGAGGTCTGTCCTCTATCTCCTCTTCTCCAGTTGCACAAGCCAAGTGACCTCAGCCACTTCTCATATGGCCCTTTCAGACCTTTCAGTATCTCTGTGTCCCTCCTTTGGACATTCTCTAACAGCTTTAGACCTTCCTTACATTGTGGTGCCCCGAGCTGCCCCAGGACTGGAGGTGAGACTGTCCCACCTGCTCGGCACTGGTGTTCCCTCTGAACACAGGCTAGGAGGGCCAGCAGGGAAGAGCCTCTTCAGAGACACCCACAGAGTGATAGGTGAGCAGAAGGAGCTGCTGCACAATGAGCAGGAGGCACTTAATTGCATCCAGCACTAATCCTGCCATGTCCTTGTTCCACCCAAGAGCTCTCCTGCTCCTGATTCCCCACCACGCTCAGGCTCTAATGACACTGGTTGCTCTGAGACATCAAGGAAGGAAATTTTAATAAAAACTTGACTTGCTATTATTCCACCCAAGCTCTGCTCTGAATGAAAGATGAGGCTGAGGAGCTGTGCTGACAGCCCCACGCTGGCTCTGGTGGGTAAATAGCTCAGTGGCATCTGCTTGAAGGCTCATTCCCAGCTCTCCATCAGCCTCACACAGGACATGGTGCAGTGCTGAGCAAGGCATCTCCTCGTGGCCAGTTGCCTGAAACGTGGAATATGGCTAATTTGGAGCAATGAGTCACTTGTCTCTGCCGTTTCCATCACTGCAGCGTCAGCCTGCGCTGAGCCACAGGCACTGAGCCAGTGAGGGCTGAGCATGGTGCCCAGAGAGCTGCTCAGCAAACAGCTCTGTGAGAGGGAAATTGCTATATAAGCTCTACACTCCGTTCCTGATGTGCAGCTCAGCTGTAACTTCTGGGCGCTCATCTCTAACACTGCAACTTTTTTTGATAGCATAATATTTTCCAGGCAGAGCAAATGCCACAGGGCAGGAGTATGCAGAATAAAGCATGGGAAGGGAATACTATGGATATCCAGCATAGAGTCATAGAATGGCTTGCATTGGAAGGGACCTTAAAGATTATCCTATTCCAGTCACCCTGCCCCGGGGCAGGGACAACTTCCACTAGCCCAGGCTGCCCCAAGCCCCATCCAGCCTTGAACACTTGCAGGAATGGAGAAATCCATCTGAAGAGTGTGTTAATTAACAAGCAGAGCAGAGGCTGGAGGGAACACTGTGCATTAAGGTGTTCAGGTGAGACTGGGGAAAGGTGCTGACAACTATTACAGAATGAGGAAGAAAAAAACCCAGAGCATGAAGGTTTATTAGCATTTTTCATTAGACTTAAAAGTTCCTCTCCTCTGATGGATTAGAGTGAAAGTGATGTGAGAGGACAGCTTCATTCAATTAAAAGTTAGCTTTGAGACACTTTGTACAGTAGCATTTTTTGAGACATAGATCAGCCTGGAATTTGATTTGCCTGAAATATCCCCCCCAAAAAGTACTGTCCTGGTAATGGCCAATCAATCTGGGCAGGAGTCCCAAGATATTTAGCATCAGTCAGTGTACTGCCCCGGGCTCAGTGAAGCCAAACAGCACCTCTGCAGCTCCCTGAGCCAGGGAGGCTCTGAGCAGGCATAGCCTCCTCTATCCACACTCCTCAGGGACACGGACACAGCTCTTGGGCCACCTAGCTCAAGGTTTGCCCTGTACAGCCCCAGTCTACAGCAAGTTGGCACTGGGAGAGAAACCCATGGGGATGGCTTTCATTAGCTGTTAAGACTCACCAGGGCAGAACTAGCCAGGCAGGACCAGAGTGTGCTGTGCTGGACACAAAATCCTTGTGCTGCAGTTTCTCTGGAGGCTATGGCACTGCTCTGCTGGGACACAGGAGCTCACAGCCTCAGCATCCCCCTGGAAACCTCCTCCACCTCCAGAGCAGCCCCTGCTTAGGACAGAGAAGAACTGGGGGGTATCAAGCCTAGGAAGAAGAGGGATATCTTCTAGAGGGTGAGGGGACAGCTGACATGAAGTGGTGGCAGCAACTCCAAGCTCACTCACAGAACTTGAGTGTGAGCTCAAATGGACTCCCAGGGTGCATCTTAAATATCATCTTCAATTAGAATTGTAGGTTTGTGAAAAGCCAGGAGTTTTGTTTTTACTTTGGAAGGGAATGCAAGGTCTGTGACAGCACAGTACTGTTAGGTCTGTGGCACACCTCAGCATCATTAGTACCACCCACATCAATGCTCAGCTCTGGTCTATGTGACCTGCTATTTCCCTGACTGCCCCTAGCAGAGTGATTTATTTGCTTTCAGAGGTGATAAATTGCAGTGTATCAGGATAATGGTGTAGCATTACTGTTAAGCTCTATAGAACCAAAATTTAAGTGTAATTCAATTTCAAGTGGAAAATAATGATCACTACTGGGATGACCAAAGAGAACTTATTACTCATCCCATCAACACTTTATTAAACAGAAATCAAACAAAAATAGAAAGATTTAGTGAAAGTATTTTGAATAAATGTTATGTTAATAGTCAATCATAGTGTAAAATATGGTGAGGCACTGGCACAGGTTGCCCAGAGAAGCTGTTGCTGTTCTACCTCTGGGAGTGTTCCAGGCCAGGTTAGATGGGGCTTGGAGCAACCTGGGCAGGTGGAAGGTGTCCCTGCTCATGGCAGGAGGTGGAAGCAGATGAGCTTTAAGGTCCTGCCAACACAAACCAGCCTGGGATACTGAAGCTCTTTGAAAAAAATTGCAGGAGTTTATCTTCAGCTACTCAGAATTTTCTGCTCAAGTGATTTATTCATTTTAAAGTACATTTCCTGTACAAGTGATTATTGAAATTTTGATTCAATTTATCCAACCTAGAAATTGTCTGCCTGAATTATTGCCATGAGAAAAACCTCAGTTGTTTGCCCCCAGAACCTCCTCTGGTGTGGAACTCTCCCAGGCTGTCTCCTGAGAATCAGAGAATCCCAGAATGGTTTGGGTTGGAAGGGAACTTGAAGCTCATCTCATCCTACAACCTGCCATGGGCAGGGATACCTTCCACTAGCCCAGGTTGCTCCAAGCCCCATCCAATCTGGCCTGGAACACTCCCAGGGATGGAGCAGCCACAGCTTCTCTGGGCAACTTGTACCATTGCCTCATCACCCTCACAGGGAACAATTTCTTCCCAATATCCCATCTATCCCTGTCCTCTGGCAGTGGGAAGCCCTTCCCTGTGTCCTCTCCCTCCATGCCTTGTCCCAGGTCCCTGAGCACAGCCAGTTGATGCCCACAGCAGTGCAGAACTGGGGAAGGACACTCTGACCTCCAGCAGTCCATGTTGATGTGCCCAAAGGCTTCCACAGCCATCAGCTCATTTTTCTTCCTTACCTTGCCCTCCTGCAGGTCTGTGCCAGCAGAGGAGCCCTGCGGGGCAGCCCCAGCTCGTGGTCCCCAAACCAGGGCCATGGCCTCCTGCAATGCTGAGGAAGATGAAGGAATTCTCCTGGTTAACCTTGCAGCCCTTCACTGCTGCACTGACCTATATTCCAGTCCTTTATTCTCTCCACGCTGGAGCAGCAGTTTATTTGGGGAATATAAAAAAATGCCCTGAAAATAGAGTCCATGAGGATATTTCAAGCTGAAGGCTCACACTTTACAGCAGCCTTTAATCTTTCCTGGGATAAGGCAGAGCTGAAATTACAGCTGTCTGGGAGTGCCAGGCTGCTGGGCTCAGTATGGGTCGGCTCTGGGCACACAGCCAGGGGTTACTGGCAGGAAAGAACAGAGTCCCCAGAAAGTTTAGCCTTTATTTTCCCTCTCAAATTTCTCTGTCCATTTTTATAGGCTTGACTTGCAAATATTTAACATTTGGATTAATATTAGCAAGAAAATACTACATGATTCCTTGCTGAAAAACTAATGATGTAACCGAAAAGCATTGCTGGAAATTATACTGCTGTAAACTGATCCTATTATTGCTCCAATCCATGAGAATCCTTCCCGGGATAATGCTCATTTTGAAGTAGAGACTCACAGTTTTAGGACTGTAAACATTAAACAGCACAGTTTGTGCACTGCACATCCAGATGATATGTGTGCAAGTGCCACTGGTGGTTCCACATTCCTATTCCAGGCTGCACCTGTAATATTACAATGGAATTCTGTACAAACACACTTGTAATGGGCCAAGCTTTCCTCTAATGCATGGTGCTTTCTACAGCAGAGTGTGTCAGAGTTATCCTCTCAGCGTTATAACATGGCTGAGAAATCAACACAATTCTCTATTTTAAGCTGAAGGAGAGTAGATTGAATGAGGTATGAGGAAAGAATTCCTCTCTGTGAGGGTGTAAGACACTGGCACAGGCTGCCCAGAGCAGCTGTCGCCATCCCGTGGAGTTTTCGAGGCCAGGTTGGATGGGCCTTGGAGCACTCTGGGCTGGTGGAAGCTGTCCCTGCCCATAGCAGGGAGTGGAATGAGATGAGCTTTAAGGTCCTTCCAACCCAAACCACTCCAGGGGTCTATGATATACACTCACTGCTTGTGAGAACAGACTACCCCGTGCCCTCACACCTCTCCCCTCCCTGACCCTGCAGTCACCCTCCCACTGCTCCTGAGGTTATGGGAGCTGACAGTCTTCTGCTCAAGGCCTCCCTGCATATGCCATGGCAGCCTCCTGACATAAGCTCTGCTGGCAGGACACTGCTGACCTGCTGCTCTGCCCTGACAGCAGCACAGGTCCAGAGCTGTCAACCACAGCCCTGGGCTGGGCAAGCTCCAGTGCAGCTAGGGAGAAGAGGAACAGAGCAGGGACACCAACACCCTCTGCTTGAGCCCGAAGGGACAGGAACTCTCTGCTCCACTTGCTTCACTGCTGCAACACATTTTTATGAAGAAACAGGGAAAGCCATTGTTTTGTGCTGCCCATGGAGCAAGGCAGGGCTCAGGAAGCATGGGCAAGGGCCACTTAGGAGGCAGCACTTGACTGCACTCCTCGTACACTGGAGCCAGGCACAGGCAGAGCTGGAGAGCTAGTGCCACACAGGCCCTGGGCACAGATGTCACTCTGCTGACAGGAGCACTCATCTCATGGGCTGATGGCCAGAGGGAAGTTTTACACATTGATGGTAACCAGGTGTTCATAGGAGAGATGTTCCCGTATTTTAGACAGCTGGGTTGGAAGGACCTTAAAGCCCATCCAGTCCCACTCCCTGCCATGGGCAGGGACACCTTCCACTAGCCCAAGTTGCTCCAAGCCCCATCCAATTTGACCTGGAACACTTCCAGGAATGGAACAGCCACAGCTTCTCTTGACAACCTGTGCCACTGCCTCAGCACCCTCCCAGGGAACAATTCCTCCCCAATATCCCATCTAACCCTGCCCTCTGGCAGTGGGAAGTCATTCCCTGTGTCCTTTCCCTCCAGACCTTGTAACAAGTCCCTTTCCAATACTTGTTAACAGACTAATACAATTTCTCCCACAAATGAGTCTGACAGAGTCAGTAAAATTACTAAAGTTTACATAAGTGTTTTGCCTCTGTCTGCAAGTGTAACTCCATCTCAGGCAAAACCAGCACAGCAATCACACAGAGAGCACTCTAGTTCCAGAGGTTTTGGGGAGCACTATCCTGACTGTTAAGGCTTTTGACATCCCAAAGATTAAGCCACTGTATCTGTGTGCTATTTATACTGCTTCATCTCTCCTTCTGTCTTCTTAATTCTGGCTTTGACAGCAGGAGAAGGGATCACTTACTCTTCCCAAGGGTTTTGATCTGTGATGACAACTCTATCTGTGTAAGAGCTGATGTCTCTCCTGTCCAGGAATCAGCCAGCATTACTGTAAAACCTGCTGTGATGGATGACCAAAGCAGCTGCTATTCTATTCACAGGTAAGCAGGAAACTTAGAAGAAATTACTCAAGAGCAAGTAAGGAAATGCTGTGCAGCTCAGGGTGGTATGACAGAGTGATATGCTTGAGCTCAGCACTTCCCAGCAGAGAACAGGGGTGGGAACCCACATCATCCATATGGGAATGGCTGATCAGGTGAGCAGTCTGACAGCCCATTTGTATGGGAGATTTGATCTCTGTATCATAAACTCTGGGTTCTGCTCTGCCACAGCCACACCTCACCAGCTCTGCTTCACACACCAGAAAGTGAAGGAACAGGAGGAAGTGTCTGGTTATAGCTGCTTTCCTGCTCCTCCTTAGAGGACCTTCTGCTTAAACAAGGAGACAATGCAGCCAACAGCTAACTTCAATAGGCACTGGATGGATTTTTGAAATAGGTAATTGACCCACCTGCAGTGCCACATCCAGCTCTGGGTTGCCAACATCAGAAGGACATGGAGGTGCTGGAGTGAGCCCAGAGGAGACCACAGAGTCGCCAGCACAGACACCAAACTCTGCACCCACAGCAGCTCCACAGCTTGTTTAAGGACTGCCATTTACAATTTACTCTGTTTTACTATCAACACTGCCTAGTCTGCAAACCTACCATGTAATTAGGAGTTAAATTCACCTACCCACAGCAGCAGAAGCACTGAGCAAGCCCAGCCCTGTGCACATGCTAGGTATTCTAATTCCCTTTTTTAGCCCTGCCTAAATGACTGTGTTCTGTTACCAGAGGAATATTGAGACAGAAAGTAGCTGCAGAGGGACACTCCTGAGTAGGCAGCTGTGCAGGAAACAGCTTAACAAAAATAGCTGCTCTGCTGCCTGGAAATCCTCCAGAGCTGGGCTGGAAACCTTCCCTTGATTTAAGGGGAAAGGCACAGCTCCCACCCACCTGCTCTGCCAGGACCACCTTCCTCTTTGCTCTCCCACTCTCCCATGACCTCAGTGTTCCAGTTGTCTTCCACTCTCAAAAGAGATTAAACAGAAGAAAGATCCTCAAAGAAGTTTAATACAAATCAAATGCATTTTCAGCTGATGCATAGTATAATCTGTCCTACTCACTGTCACAGACAGCAGAGATAGAGGATTCAAAAGTCAGCTGGGGATATTTGTCTAAGACCACTGTTAAACCCAACAGCCACGAAATCCCCACACCAGAAGCTGCTGATAGCTGGCAATGACAGCCAGAGGAAGCACAGTCCTTTCCAAATGCTGTTTCTCACGTTTTAGTCACCTGCTGTCACCAGCCACTGCTCTCAATTAAGTCCTTAATATGAACTAGTGGAGTGTTAGTTCCATTTTGATATGAAATAGTGGTTTTATTTGAGGAGACAAAAAAAAAAAGAAGCCCCACCAAGAGTCACCAAGAGAAATCAAGTCCTGAGTGGTCAGGACAAAGTCCTCAGGAGGTGTTTGAAAGCACCTAGATAAGCTTGATCAGAAGAGAAAGGGCAAAGGAAGACTTTGTCCAGGGAAGAGCTGGAAGGGACCCACAAAGATCATCGATTCCAATTCTTGACCCTGCACAGGGCACCCCAACAGTTCCACCATGTGCCAAATACCACAAGCCAGTGCAAAGAAAGATAAAACCAAACCTCAATGACCTGTTTTGCAGGACTGTTTTCTTAGGGAGCAACATGATATTCACAGCATCAGGGAGAGGAGACCTCAGAGCCCAACAAACCACTAAGCATCAGAGACCTCAGAGCCCAGCAAACCACTGAGCATCAGCCATAGGTGGTGGCAGTAACTGCTAACACCACCCCAGATGTGGCGACTCAAATCTCAGTTTCATACTTCAGCAGACTCAGCTCACCTACCATGGTCACACTGAACCATGGGCATCACCTGGCACCATAGCCCTGCTCCTAGTCCAGCTGCTTGATTGGGATATCTTGTAACCCAGAGCAGCCCAGGGCACCTCCTCAGCCCAGCTTTGAGGCAGAAGTGGAAGGTCAGTGTTACAGAGCCAAGGAGCTGAGCTCCTCCTGTGCAAGCTGCCACCAGTGTCAGTTGCACAGGCTAATGAGGCCCCAAGCACACCCAGCACTAACCAGTGAGTGCTCAGCACTCACTGCAAAGGGCCCCAGGAACCACTCTGTTCCTCCTGATTATCCCCAAGCAAAGTGTTAGCCATTGCAAGGGCATCAGTTCTAGCACAAGTTGACTTGAGCTGCTATTTTTTTATTCCTGCTCTGTGTGTCAGGATGTTGCTCTGTTCAATGAGTCTCCACATCTGAGAGCTAAAAGCAGTGGTGATCCCAGTGCCCAGTGAGCCTGAACAGCACATCCAGAATTCCTCAGCAGAGAGCAATTTAGCTCTAGCATTTCCCTAACAAGATGCTTCTCTCACATAGATTTTTATCTTCGGTCCATTTTGTCATCTCAAGGAATTCATCAAATCCCCATTTGTCAGTGCTGTGCAGCAGCTGTTCCTGGCACTAGCAGCAAGGGCTTATCTTCAATCCCAGAGCTCTCCACACCACACACTCCTGTGCTGTTCTATATCGAACAGGGCTGTCTGAAATGGGGTGAAACCCATTATTATAAGCTCCTAGCAGGCAATGCCCAGGGCTGAGTTTTACCCAGCCCTTGGGAGTGTGAATGTGTTGAGTGAAAACCAGGCATAGTGCTGCAGAGGGGTATTCAGGGGAGCACATTCAGGTGCAGGAGGATGCTGCCCCATGGTGAGATGCCCTGGCTGAAGGAGCCCCTGGCAGAGGTGCCAGTGCACAAGTTAGTGTGTCAGCTGTGTAAACATCCTCTCAGGATTGCAGGGAGTGTGATTATCCCTGTTTGTATGCTCAGACCATGTGCCATCATGGATACCATAGATAGGTACCAGGTCTGCCACCCACCCTGGCTCTGCAGGACAGCAGGGCGTGGGGGGTCACAGTCACACAGAGACACGCTGGAATAGCAAAAGGGCATGGAACTCCCCAGACACCATCCCAAACAGCATGTGCTATGCTCACAGCCTCCCCTTAAGGCTGGGGGTTTGTGGTGCTGTGAGTGCTATGGCCTGAGTTGCCCATATATTCCCTCAGCATCATAGACTCATAGAATATCCTGAGCTGGAAGGACTCATAAGGATCAGAGTCCAACTCCTGCACAGAACACCCCAACAGTCCACCATGTGCCTAAGAGCATTGGCCAAACACTCCTGGAGCTCTCTTGGGGTCAGAAAAAGGCTAATCCCCTGCGCCCTCTAAGATAAGCTGCAACAGAAGAGAATTAGATCTCATGGGAACACCAACTTTCCTGAACAGCTCCCAATGTTCCCCTCTTTTGCAGCTCCAGGAAGTAAAGCAGGAGCAGGTTTCCCTCCCACAGCTGATCCCTGGAGCAGATCACAGCCCAGTGTAGCAAAACACCCAGGTTTTTAAAGTGAAAAGCACAAAACCATGTAAATGTTTCCAAAGCCTAAACTAACATTAGTCTTACAGAAAGGACATCAGCCAAGTTGAACTTTTCATAGATTCATAGAAACACGGACTGGGTTGAGTTGGAAGGACCTTAAAGCTTATCTCATCCCTGCTATGGGCAGGGACACCTTCCATTAGCCTGGGCTGATCCAAGCCCAGCCTGGCC
>NW_008672007.1:45621-46102 GCF_000695815.1 Acanthisitta chloris | reverse complement strand
AGACTAAATATTAGTGTTAAAGAGTGGAGATTTGCCTTACCTTTGCTGCCCTTAAGATCAGCATCCTCAATGTGGACATCTAAGGCTGCAACAGTTCTCCAAACCAAATGATCCTGTTTCCAAAACTCAAGGTGCTGTTTGCACACAGAAGACAGTTGTTGTTTCCCTTTCCCTGAGAGTTATTAAACAGATAAGATGGAAATGTGCAGCTGCATTTAACATGTCACGTTTCAGAACAGGCATTTCAGCTCTGCCTTATAGCATCCTCAATGTGGACATCTAAGGCTGCAACAGTTCTCCAAACCAAATGATCCTGTTTCCAAAACTCAAGGTGCTGTTTGCACACAGAAGACAGTTGTTGTTTCCCTTTCCCTGAGAGTTATTAAACAGATAAGATGGAAATGTGCAGCTGCATTTAACATGTCACGTTTCAGAACAGGCATTTCAGCTCTGCCTTATGCTATTTGATCCTCATCTCTTT
>NW_008672007.1:25353-45599 GCF_000695815.1 Acanthisitta chloris | reverse complement strand
TGTTTAATAAGTCTATATAGTTATGGCTTATTGGGGTAAATTGGTTTTCACAAAGGTTTTATTCACCTCATCATGTTTTCCTGAAAACAATCTGTCCAACCATCACTTTCCACTGCTCCTTTCCTCCGCTAATTCCAGCAAACCAAACTGGATATCCCCCTTGATCCCAAAGTGTTCCCATTCTTTCTTGGGAGTCATTTTGCTTTCACAGACACTGAAAAAAAGTAACACATGATGAAAATACCCAAAGTTCACTTCTAAGCCCAGGAACATCTAAACTGTTGCTGCTGCTGCTGAGTTTTCTGGGGGAAAAAGGTCTCTTAGCCTATAAGACATCAGATTATAGCACTGCTCTGTACCTTCTGCCATGAGCAGCTCAGGATGAACAGCCACATTTATCAGATCTTAAGATACTCAGTAGCTAAACCATCAGTTCATGTTGGAAATCTTCAGTTGTTTCAATGAATTCTATCAGTGAATCTGCAGGTATTAACAGGAAAAGCTGATATTAAAACCAGGAGCACTAGAAAGGTAATATGAGAGATTTAAAATGAGTCTTTTAGAAATTAGGTTACTCTCGTCCAGACACACATTCCACAAGTTCTCCAACATCCTTTCAAACATGAAACAGCAAAATACATCTGAGGAAATCATGAACAGACCAAGAATTACCCAGGAGCAAATGCTGGATACAGAGTGAACAAGGATTTAATCAGCTCTGCTGAAACACATGGTCTATTGAATGGGATGTGTGACAGGGAAAGGAGAAGAGTAAAGACAGCAGAAGGAAAACCAGGAAAGCCTAAAGTCAGCATCTGCAATTCCCTTGCATGCACTGGGGAAATCAAACATACTCACAGACTGGTTTGGGTTGGAAGTGAGCCTAAAGCCCATCTCATTCCACCCCCTGCTATGGGCAGGGACACCTTCCACCAGCCCAGGTTGCTCCAAGCCCTGTCCAGCCTGGCCTGGAACAATTTCAGGGATAAGACAGCCACAGCTGCTCTGGAAACCAGCCTCAAATGGGTCAGTGAGGTGACAAACTCTGACAACCTGAGCTTCTGGGCCATTTCTAAGACTCTGGGAAGGACCTTCTCTTCCTGCTCCCAGTGAAGCCCCTTTGTAAGCTTGCAGGCACTGTGGACAGCCAAGGCACAGTTGCTGAGAGAGGGGTGAAGGGGAAGCTCTGCTCAGGCACTCACAGCCTGCTGTGTGCAGCATGGGCACAAAACCCACTTATGGCTTCCATTATGCATCCCCATCTCCTGCAGGTAGGGCTTTGGAGTGCTTTGGCTAGAGAACTCTGGCTCAGGAGTGTCTGATTTCAGTGCTGAGCAGACAGGATGCAGAAGGAGAAATGCCCTTTAAAACTGCCCAGTGCTGAGGTTCCAGGAATAGATGGGATGGGTCACTCCAGCTCCCTGCCCTGGCACTGGGCAAATCCCAAAGCAAAGGGAGCATGGCAGGAGCAGAGGGTCCTGTGTGCCAGTGCTGCTCCCCTCCCACAGACCCCGACACAGCTGTGCAGGTGCAGCCTTTCCTAACCCTGGCACCAGGCAGAGGCTTCTCCCATGCCCAGTGACCAGAAGCAATGAGGACATGATTACAATGAGGAAAGGATCTGCTTAAAAACCTCTGCTGGTCTCTCCCAGGCACGCAAAGCCCTTGCAAGCCCCTGACTCCCTGCATCAGTGTTGGTCTCCAACTCACAGTGCTGAACCAAGTGAGCTGGAACCAGAGCCATGGAACTGGAAATGGATCTTAAGATCAGAGTCCAATTATTCCTTCAGCACTGACAAGGCCACCACTAACCATGGCCCCAAGGGCCACACGCACATGGCTTTTAAATGCCAGGTTGGATGGATGGGGCTTGGAGCAACCTGGGCTGGTGGAAAGTATCTCTGCCCATGGCAGGGGGTGGAATGAGATGAGCTTTAAGGTCCCTTTCAACCCAAACCCTTCAGTGGTTCTATGATTCTCTGTTACCACTGTGGGGATAAGCACAAAATCAGGGAGAGGCACAGCTCCATTCTGTGACTCAGAGCTCATTTTGGGTAGTGTTTAACCTCCTGGTAGGCCCAAGGTCATTAGCTCCTGGGGAGAAGGAGCTGAATGAGGCAAGTGCCGTAAATATTAAATATTTTAAGCTATTAAAGATTCAAGCTTAGACTCCCAGAATAAAGCAGCACTTCTGTTCATGCCTGTCAGACTCCTCCAGAAGGGTCAGGAAGCAAAGAGGAGCCCCAGGGAGCTCTGGTGCACCAGCCTCATACACACCAGTACAAGTAGGAGCAGAGAAAGTCGTCTGGACAGAGACCTGGGGTCACAGCAGTCAGACCTGGGTCATGCTGACTCCATGTGTCAGGACAAGGCAGCAAACACAAAGGACCTGAGCACATTTTTTGTCACAGAGATCAACCTCAGTTTATCTCATTGTGCACCCAGTGCTGCTGCTCTGCACTGGCTCTGGCATTCCCATGAGAAACTGAGAGAGTCTGACAGGGCAGCAAGGACACGGGGAAGTGTCAGATCCACCTGAGAAGCATCTTCCACAGCATGAGCAAAGCACTGCTCCTGACCAAATTGAGCAGGGCTGTGCTGCAGTTCAGGCACCACCTCTGCCAAGAGCCCCCAGTCAGTGCTCCTGTAGCTCACACCTACGCTGGGGTTTGTTCTTTCCTGAGATCAAAGCACCACTAGTAATCAGAGAATCATAGAATGGCTTGGGTTGGAAGGACCTTAGAGGTCATCTCATTCCATCCCTGCCATGGGCAGGGACACCTTCCACCAGACCAGGGTGCAACAAGCCCCATCCAACCTGGCCTGGAACACTCCCAGGGATGGAGCAGCCACAGCTGCTCTGGGCAACCTGTGCCAGTGTCTCACCACTCTCACAAGGAAGAATTCCTTCCCAATATCCCATCTATCTCTGCCCTCTGGCAGTGGGAAGCCATTCCCTGTGTCCTGTCCCTTCATCCCTTGTGGAAATTCCCTCTCTGGCCTTGATGACTATTCTGAAACACCAGGCAGGAAAAAGTCTTATTTTGCTGAGTTCTGGCAAATCTGTACCAGGCACACAACCCAGGTCTCAGGATTGGCCCAAGACATGACTACAGAAGCCAAAATGAGCCTTGGGGGTTCATGATTGCTCCTGATCAAGTGCTTGGGGTGATTCTCCTGTGAGCACCAAAGGGGCAGGACAAGCCCTGCAGCCCCACCATGCCATGAGGGAAATTGCATTTAGCCTGACATGACCTCGGTGCTGTTATCTAACACACATCTACAGGCCTGTGCCACAGGCACTCCCCACCATGCTGCTGGGCTGCAGCTCCCAGCCCTGCCCGCTCCTCCAGCCACCACAGGATGCAGCAGGAGGCAGCCCAGGGTGACAGCAGGCACTTCCCAGATGTGGGATCATCCCAGGCACCAGCTGCAGCCCCAGAGCACACTGCAGGCATGTCACTCCCCCAACAAACCACTCAAGGCTATTGGCACTAGTCACGTTCACAGGATCAGAGAGTCATTGCCTGATAGTTTGGTCATCAGCATTTCCCATCTGTGAATTCCCTGGCGATTCAAACCCATTTGCTTCCACACATATTTAGCACAGCCCTCGCTAGCTCCATCCCAACCCAAACCTGCATCCTGACCCCTCAGGAGCTGCAAGCACCCCAAAACTGGCTGTGCCTCTCCCAGAGGAACAGGAAAGTCCCACAGTAGTGTCACACCAAGCACATCGCAGAATCTCCAGTCTGTTGTCATTCCCAGAGGTCATGTCAGGCTTCTCCTTTTCCAGAGCCCCAAACACACCTTCCTCCCTCCCCTGCAGTTCTACCTCCATCCCTGCCAGTGGCTGCTGGGACTCCCTGGAGCAGAAATGTTTAAGGCAATTCCCCCTTCTCTCTCCCTGCACTAAAGCTCTGGAAGTGATGTTCTCCCAGTGCTACCAATCCCACCCAGCTGCTCACAGCACTGCAAGACCAGCCCAGCAAGGGAACAGTTACTGTGTGCAGCATCCCAAGGTTCCAGGTCTGCAGCTGCATCCGGATTTCCTGCGAGGAACAATCCCCTTATTTCCTTCCCTGGGTGGCTGTAAGTATCCAAACGTGTGGCAGAGACTGCTCTAAACCTGTCTATTGTTCGAGAGTAAAACTGGAGCTCTGTCTGTGTCAGAACGTGGGGCCGTGAGGGGCAGCTACACCCGACCCTGCGGGGAGCAATCCTGGCCGGGGCACTCCCAGCACACAGAGCTGGTGCTGCTGCAGCGAGGAGCGGCCAGTCAACACAGCCAGCTAGCAATGGTGAGCGGGAACAGGAGCCGCTGTGGAGCTCAAAGCTCCGAACTGCTCACACCGAGCGCAGGCAAAGTTTGCCTTCGCTTTATTGCCCTCTGGTGTAGGCAGAGCGGCATGGACGGACACGGGCACCACTGTCACCTGGAACAACGGACACCACTGTCACCACTGTCACCTGCACCACTGTCACCTGCACCACTGACACCACTGACACCACTGTCACCTGCACCATGGACACCACTGACACTGCCACCACTGTCACCTGCACCATGGACACCACTGACACCACTGTCACCTGCACCACGGACACCACTGACACTGCTGCCCCTGTCACCTGCACCACTGCCACTGGCAGGACTGCCTCTACTGCTACCTCCATTACTGCCAAAGCCTCCATGCCCACTTCCAGAGCATCCATTGCCACCACCACCACCTTCACCACTGCATCCACTGCCACTGGCTCCCTGACCACCAACATCACCACTGCCACCATCCTCCATGCCCCTACCTTCACCACTATCACCACTCCTACCAGTGTCACCACTGCCACTGTCTCCAATTCCACTGACTACACTGCTACTGCCACCATCACCACCACTGCCACCACACCCACTGCAACCACCTTTACTGCCACTATCTCCACCACTACAGCCAGCACAAACTCCTCCACTGCCACCAGCACCTCTACTGCAAGTACCACCATCATCACTACCAGCCCAAATGCTTATCACTGCCAGTGCCACCACTGCCACCACAACCACTGCTATTGCCACAGCTGCCAGTGCCACAATCATCCCCACCAATGCCAGCAGCTCCACTGTCAGTGTCACAACCACCAGTGCCACTGCCACCACGACTGCTGGCAGCATCTATCTCCCTCCTCTATGGCACCTGCAGAAGCTGCTGATGGGACCTGCCCTGATGCCCCAGGGGTCAGAGCAGGGGCTGTGTAATGCCACAGGAGGCAGGTGACACTTTCCTCTTGTGAAATAAATAAACAAATAAATAGGACATTTATAAAAGCCACTTAATTAAAATGCACATTACCTTTAAAACAGAGTGCAATGGTACCATAGAGCACCATTAACAGTATTAAGGAGCGGAAAAAAAATCATTACAATTATAAATAAAACCAGGTATAAATATTCTAATGAGAATTCTACAGTCAGACAGACCCTTGGGGGAAATCTCCCCACTCCCTTTCTTTCCCATTAATTGTTTCTTGTGCCTTTGATCAGCATCAGCTCCCCAATTCCAAGAGCCTGTTGGGTTCTGCTGTTGGTCATCTCTGGGGAAACACAGCCCAGCAAATCCTCCCTGGCACGTGCTCCTGACACCAGCTGTGATTAGAGCCGACAGGAAAATACAGAGCAGAGATGAAAAGTAAATGTTGTTGCCTGCAATTTGATGGGAAGGACTTTTTCAAATGTTACCATGTTTTGTTCAGATTAACTTATCTCTGCCTTCCCACAGCCCCCAAGAGCTGGAAGGAGCAAGGAGAAAAGGGAACAAATAAATAAGGGAGTAAACAAATAAATAAACCCAAGATGATTAAGGTTTTGCATTCAGACCTCACCAAGAGCAAAACCAAAAGGGTATCTGAAATGCTGTTAGGCACAAACTGTTCTGTTAGAGTAAAGAATATGCTTTTAAATACATATTTATTGCAGGAGGGCACCGAGGGCTGAGGCTCCAGCTCTGCCACAGCTTTTTGAGACGTGGCTCAGCAGCATTTCCATGGCCAATGATGTCCTGTGGGAACCCTGTAGAATCCCAGACTGGTTTGGGTTGGAAGGACCTTAAAGGTCATCTCATCCCATCTCCTGTCATGGGCAGCGATACCTCCCACCAGCCCAGATTGCTCCAAGGTTCATCCAACCTGGCCTGGAACACTCCCAGGGATGGAGCAGCCACAGCTGCTCTGGGCAACCTGTGCCAGTGCCTTACCAACCTCCCAGGGGAGAATTCCTTCCCAATATCCCATCTAGCCCTGACCTCCTTCAGCTTAAAGAGGATCAGAGGTAGGTCCTATATCTGCCAGGGGACTGAGACTCCCCCACAGACTGATGGAAGTGTATCCTCTCTTCGTGATGATATCAAGTGATAGCAACTCCAGGCCCCTTTTTTTTTAATGTGGATAGGATGGTTTGATTCACTTAGTGTTAAAAGTGCTGTTTTCTTTCTATTTCAAGTTTGTTTGGCTGCTGCTTCCAGGCACTGGACCTTGTTGTGCTTCTGCTTGATAAATCAGAGACCTTTGCTATCAGGAATCTTTTCCCCTGACAGTGCTCAGATAGTGATAGAATCACTTATTTTCATGCGTAAACTAAACAGATTGAGTTTGTTCAGCCTTCCACTATAAGGCAGGTTTTGTGGAGCTCAAATCATTCTGTTACACTTGCCCAGGAGAAGGGAACAAATGTTTTAGCCTGTGGCAATAGAACAAAGGCTGATGGTTTTGAAATGAAAGAGAAGGTATTTCAATTAGATATAAGGAACAAGTTTTGAGCAGTGAGGGTGATGAGACACTGGCACAGGTTGCCCAGAGCAGCTGTGGCTGCTCCATCCCTGGGAGTGTTCCAGGCCAAGTTGGATGGGGCTTGGAGCAACCTGGACTAGTGGAAGAAACCCTTGAGTACCTGTTCATCTGGGAACGGACAATCCACAAACCATTTAGGAGCCTAAATGTTCTTCTGGTTCCAAACCCATGTCTTTAAGGTTTCATCATGCCAAGATACCCACAGGGCCCTGGTGAGTCTTCCCTCTGCCTCTGCAGAGAGCAGTACAGGCACAGAGCAGTACAGGCACAGGCACTGGGCAGCTGTGTGTGTTGTTAGTGGATAACAGCATACACAGGGAAGGGTAACAGCAGGCAGCAGGAATATTAGTGATGGAAATGATGGAGGGTTACATGTGTAGTGCTTGTGAATAATTACAGGCGCATTTTCCTACCTGTCTCTTTTGATTTAGCAGCTTTTCTGCAGGAAGCAAACAGCCCAAGCTGCAGAGCCACTGGGTTAGCTGCTGCTTGTGGGTTATCATTTTGCAGGGATGTGAGTGGCTTACAAATGTCTCTTCTGAGGACAAGGTTTCTATTCCTATCTCTGGGTGTCTCCAGGTGCAGCCTCATCCTTACACAGAGCAAAGCTGGAAGGAGAGGTAATTGGGTGTGTGCCCTGTTGCTTCTGCATCAGACACCTTCAGCCATACTCTCCTGCTCTGACACCTCCAGCAGGGCTGTCTGTGCTCTCCTGCTCTGACCCCCTCGAGCAGAGCTTTCTGTGCCCTCCTGCTCTGGCACTTCAAGCAGGATGCTCTGCCCTCTTTCTCTGACTCTACTACCTTGAGCAGAGCTCTCTGTGCCCTCCTGCTCGGACACTTTGAGCAGAGTTCTCTGTGCCCTTCTGCTGTCCTACCTCGAGTAGGGCTCTCTGTGCCGTCCTGCTCTACTACCTCGAGGAGAGCTCTCTGTGCCTCAAATCCTGGGTTCAGTTTTGGGCCCCTCACTGCAAGGACACCGAAGAGCTGGAGGTGGCCAGAGAAGGCAATGGAGCTAGGGAAGGGGTTGGAGCACAAAGAGCAGCTGAGGGAGCTGTGGGGGCTCAGCCTGGAGAAAACAAGGCTCAGGGAGAGCTTCTGCTCTCTGCAACTCCCTGGCAGGAGGTGCAGCCAGGTGGGGTCAGGCTCTGCTCCCAGGGAACAAGGGACAGGACAAGGGGAAATGGCCTCAAGCGGTGCCAGGGGAGGTTTAAGTTGGATATTAGGGAAAAAGTCTTCCCAGAAAGGTCTGTTCACTCCCAGGGCAGTAGTGGACTCGTCACCCCTGGAGGGATTTAACAGCCATGTGGATGTGACCCCTGGGGACATGGTTAGTGGTGGTCTTGGCAGTGCTGAGGAAATGGTTGGACTCAATGATCTAAGCCAGTTTTTCCAACCTAAACAATTCTATGATTCTAAGAAGCAGAAATTACAGCAATAAGTATCTTCCTTGAGAGGCTCAAACCCCTGAAGATTCCAGAACCCCTCTCATGGTCTAACAAACATTATATAACCACATTTTTCCCCCTACATCTGTTTAGAAAAACTTTTAAGTGCCTGTGAGCTGCAGCCTAGGAAGAGGAATGATATAGGGGTGTCAAAGCAATATTGCCAGCAGCTGGTATCAAATTAAGATATAGCTTTGCAAACCTTCCAGCACAGAAGTGGTCCCAGGGGGGACGTCAGCAGCAGGATTGTGTGAGATAATGTGCCAAGGGAAAGTGTTCTCATCAATTGCAGGGGTGTGCAGGGCTCTCAGCACACTGCTGTGCTCAGCCTGGAAATATATGGGCCTGATAAGTGTTTCCCTGAAGTCCCTGTTTGGCAGCACTCGCAGAGCTGCTCACGGTGCTTCATACCTGAGAATTAGAGCCTCAGCAGTGTGACAGCCGCTCCTTCCAGCCCCAGGGAGGGCTTTGGGGGGTACTTTGAAGCTCTGCTTTTCACACCTCCAAGATGCGTGCAGTAACCCCATAAACGGGTGTACAACCCAGTGCTGTACTGGCCAGGGAGAATCTGTCCCTGCTCCAGAGCTCATCTCACCCAGGACTCTCTCCTGGCTGTACATAATGCTCTGCTTCAGGCTGGTGGAGTTTGCTGCTTCCTGAGCATACTGCGCACCATCTCCTGGCTGAAAGGGGTGATGAGAGGGATGAACACTTCTCCTGTGAGGAAAGGCTGTGAGAGATGAAGGTGTTCAGCTCTGGGGATTGTTTAGAGCCCCCTCCAGTGCCTTAAGGGGCTCCAAGAGAGCTGCAGAGGGACTTGGGACAAAGGGATGGAGGGACAGGACACAGGGAATGGCTTCTCACTGCCAGAGGGCAGGAACAGATGGGATATGGGGAAGGAACTCCTGCCTGTGAGGAAAACACTGGCACTTTCCCAGAGCAGCTGTGGCTGCTCCATCCCTGAGAGTGTTCCAGGCCAGGTTGGACAGAGCTTGAAGCAACCTGGGCTAGTGGAAGATGTCATTGCCCATGGCAGAGGGTGGGATGAGATAAGCTTTAAGGTCCTTCCAACCCAAACCAGTCTGGGATTCTATGACCACCCCAACAGCTTCCTGTCTGTTCTGCAGCCCTTTCCCCCCAAGCTCTGCATGGAGCAGAGGCTGAGGTGACAGGACATACATCACTCTGCACTAGTACACAATAAATAAAGAAGCAGTTTGCTTTTTCATGCCGGGATTAAGTGGATCCATGCAGATATCAGCACATCTGCTAGTCAAGTGTCAGCACAGGAATAGCTGCACGATCCCAAACTCCCCAGAAATAAGATGAAAGGAAATATGAAGGATTTGTAAAGCCCAAGAACAGAGAATTGGATAGTAGCAGAGAAGTACAGGTTAAGATACTGTGTTTTTATAATGTTTTTATATATAAATAATTTTTATATATTATCCTCTATCCTGAGATAGCCAAAACCCAATTCCGTTGTGGTATGGCTCACCATGGTAATCCTGACTCCCCAAGGCTGACAGAGTGTGCACAGGGATCTCTACTGAGGGACCATGTGAGGAAAGGCCATGGGTTACAGAAAGCTCAGTCTTTAAGACAGCCCATGGGAGGATGCTTAGGTAGTACCATTGGTGCCTGGAAGTGTTCAAAAAACTTGTGGATGTGGCACTTAGGGACATGGTTAGTAGTGGCCTTGGCAGTACTGGAGGAACAGTTAGACTCTATGGTCTTAGAGGATCATCGGTCCAGCTCCTGCACAGACACCAACAACCTGTGCCTGAGAGCATTGGCCAAACACTCCTTGAGCTCTGTCAGGTTTGGGGCTGTGCCCACTGCCCTGGGGAGCTGTTCCAGTGCCCAAACACCCTCTAGGGGAAGAATCTTTTCCTCATATCCAACCTCACCCTCCCCTGATGCAGCTCCAGCTATTCACACAGGCCACAAGTAGATACAGCACTTCCCAGGATGATTTAGTGGCATGGTTGGATTAATTGAAGGCTGGACTTGATGACCTTGGAGGTCTTCTCCAACCTTCCTGCCTCCATGATTCCATGCTCTGTCCCATCACCCAAACCTCAGCAGGGGTTCTGCTCACTCTGATATTATAACAAGCATATGTGGGCAGGGCAAAGGAGGCCATTCCTGTCCCAAGATGTGCTCCTGCCTTAATCACCCAGTGCCATAATTGCTGCCAAAGCTTTTCCTGCTGCATTTATTCACTTCACCTGATTAGCAGTCGTGTAGCAGCAATTTGCCATAATATTCTGAGAGTGCTTCATTTTCTCTTTGATGAAAGAGCTGTAAATGTAGGCACCTGCACTCAACAGCTTCTCTGATTACTGACTTCATTATTGTCACACTTCCCATTATTATCTGATATTTGCAAACAGCACTATTAGAGGATCTAGTGCCTGGTGCCCACGGAAGGAGCCACAGCTGCTTCTCCCTCATTATGCACTAATCTATTTTCCATAGATCCTCCTCATGCCAATGTTTTAGTTAAGATGAGCTGCACTGACGAGCAAGTTTCCATGGGAATGGACTCCTGAGGGGCAAAGGAGAGTACAAAAGGTGCAAGGATTGCAGTGAGGGAACCTTGTGGAGATACACAGCACTAAGGATATACAAGACTGCCCAGGGAAGCTGTGGCTGCTCCACCCCTGGAAGTGTTTCTTACAAGCCTGAGCAATCTGCTAAAAAGCCAAGAGAAATTATCAAGACCAATAGCAAGAGCCAATGAAGAGGCTTGATTTTGATTGATAAACCGAAGTCTCAGCTACTCAGGAGATCCAAGGAACTTCACAGCACTCTGAGAGCTGCTCTCAGCCTGGGAACTCCTGTTCCTGTGCTACCAGCTGGCTCAGGGATGCTGGTGAAGGACAACATTCCCAGGCTGCTTGGTCTAGTCCAGTTGTGGTGGGTGGTGCTGGGGCACAGGTTGGGCTCCATGGTCTGGGAGGTCTTTTCTCACATTAATGATTCAATGATTCTCTGATTTTAAGTCACTCCTGTTAATGATACTTGGAAAATGCTCTAACTATAAACATTTACATATACCTATTTCAAACATCAAATCAAATAGGTTTGGAGGGGTTTATGTGCTCATTTATTTCAAAGAAATGCAAGAAAAGTGTTTCTCTAGTCATCCACTCTGCTATAAATTCCCATCAAACACAGTGATTCCAGTTCCCAGTGGCTGTTCCTTTGGAGGTTCCTCTGCACTGGCTCTTGCTCTGCCTCCACTGTCTATTTTCATCTCTTTAGCCTTTTGCCATCTTTTATTGACAGAAGAGCACACAGATTTTTTAAATGCCTCCATTCATATTGACTAAAAGCTCAAGCTGAGTTATTTCAGAGGCTGCATCAGCTCAGGGAACATATCAAATTCATTTAGATCTCTCCTTTGCTTTTCTATTTCTGCTACAAGGGGGGAAATGACATAGTAGGCATATTCTTCCCCAATATAGCTGGTGCTTGCAGGCAGTCAGGACACCTCTCAAGGATTTGATGTTGGGGTTCTATGGGAAAACACCCAATCAAAGCACTGGAATATTCACCCACTTCCAGCATCATTGGATCAGAGCTTATAAAGTTCTGTGAGAACTACTCCAAATAAACACAGCACCCAAAGGTTGTCTTGGCTCTACTGCCACAACAGCGTTGCATGAGAGGATGATTTTAGAAGGAATCCCATACACCAGAACAGATCTAAGCTGGGATGCTCCCATTACCTGGGTGCCTGAATTCCCTGGGAGGTTTCATTACCTGGGTGCCTGAATTCCCTGGGATGTTCCCATTACCTGCATACCTGAATTCCCTGAGAGGTTTCACTACCTGTGTGCCTGAATTCCCTGAGAGGTTTCATTACCTGTGTGCCTGAATTCCCAGGGAGGTTCCCATTTACCTGGGTGCCTGAATTCCCTGGGAGGTTTCATTACCTGGGTGCCTGAATTCCCTGGGATGTTCCCATTACCTGCATACCTGAATTCCCTGAGAGGTTTCACTACCTGTGTGCCTGAATTCCCTGAGAGGTTTCATTACCTGTGTGCCTGAATTCCCAGGGAGGTTCCCATGTGTGGTGTGCCTGAATTCCCTGAGAGGTTTCACTACCTGGGTGCCTGAATTCCCTGGAAGGTTCCTATTACCTGCGTGCCTGAATTCCCTGGGATGCTCCCATTACCTGAATTCCCTGGGAGGTTCCCGTTACCTGGGTGCAGGAATTCTCCAAGTACTGCAATGAATTCTAAATGTCAAATTTAAACTGAAAGCATTTCTAGCACTCTATTCTGGAACTGAAATCATTCCTTTCATATCTGCTCTGAACAGCAGAATCTCTTCAGTGCTGTAGGGTGTGCACACAGACACTAGCAGGTGCAGTGATTATCTGTGGCTCTACATGTGTTTGGGGGCTGAGAGCAGAAGAAAACCCTTTGACACCTTCCACTAGCCCCAAGGTTGCTCCAAGCCCCCACAGACACATCAGCACCTTCAGTAGGATGCTGAGCGTGAGATGATCTCTCCTCTATATACAGCTTTTCTTTTCTTTTGCTATTTATCTGCAATCTGTCAGCACTTCCAAAAGGGTTCCAGTGTCAGCTGGTGGCTACTGGGAGCATGTCTTAACAACCAGGTGAAAAAGTACCAAGTAAAACACTCCTTGGTGTGGCAGAAATCCACTGGCTGTCCGCAGGAGTTTGGAAAGGTGAATGTCACCATGGATTCATCCACAGTGCCCAAGTCTCTCTCTCACCTCTGAACCTTTACCCCATCAGAGCAAACCTCTGCCTTGTCATGATTTCTTCCTGCAATCTCCCTGTGGGCTTCTTCTTATTACCTTAATATCCTCTCCATACTCACAGACTGATTATTTAATCGTTTCCCCTTGTACCTCCTCAGGCCCTTAATTCCAGCTTCCAGCTCTGTAATTCTCCATCTAGGGCAGGTGTTGGTTTGCCCCCTCAGCTCTTTCCTGTGTCCCTCACCCCTCACTACTACTGATTTGGGGGTTTCCAGCACAATTCAGCAAGTATCCCAGTGTGGATCTCCTCAGCACCTGATTCATCTGAGCAGCTTTAATCTTTCCTTTCCCTGGTAACCCCTCGTTAAGAAAATTGCAGTGAATGTCTAGTCACAATTAACCTTTTCCTGAGGGCTGAAAGAATAAGGCCTCAGCCTTTGCTTCCCTTTGCTGCCTTTGTCTTCCTCTTATTTCTGACACATTTACAGAGAATCATTTAGAAAAGCATCATTGGAAAAAACCTCCAAGCCCATGAGTCCAACCTGTGACCATCACCCCTTGTCAGCTAGCCCAGAGCACTCGAACAGCTTCAGGGATGTGACTCTATCCCCTCCTTACAGACATCTGTCTCTTTGCCTTTTATGTTCTTTGCTCATTTGATGCCTTCTGCTCTCTGATTTTATCCCCATAGGAGGATAAATTATTCCTCTATGTTCATCCTTATTCATCTGTACGTTTTCTTGTTTTCTGGAGGATTCTTTTTACTTCTCCACAACCTCAGAGAGCAGAAAAGCAGCCTCAGGAAATCCTGTCTTCCCTTTGCAACGGGAGGTTGTTGTGGTTTAAAGCAGCTCCTTCAGGAACAGACCATGCTGCTGCAGTTGCCTTTACTTCTCCTCCCGAGAGGATCCTGCTGCTGCTTCCCTGGCTGCACTGAGTCTGCTTTTCTGCACTCTGTGATCACTGGTCTGATTCTCTCCTTCCTCCCTTTCCTCAGAATCACAAATTCCTTCTTTTTATATTGTTCTATAATCATTATCACCCAAATTGCTCTCAGCCTGCAGTGCCTCCAGCCTTTCTCTGGGTAAATACCAGCTCCAAAATAGCTGTTGATGCCCTTTCCCAGTGCTTTTCCAACAGACCTTCAGGCAGTGTTTCTTAACAGAGATCAGTCAACAGATGGTCACAGAGCTGGAGACAATCCTGGAGGCTACATGTGAGATGGGGACTCAAGTGAGGTGACACCATCAGACCTGGATGCACTCAAAACAACATGGTCAGCTGGTCAACAGTGCTGAGGAGCTGAAAGCTCATGTGCGGGTGGGAATGGAATAAATCCATTCCCTTCCCAAATCCATCCACTGACTCACATAAAACCACATGCAATCACAGAATGGTTTGTGCTGGAAGGACCATAAAGCTCATCCCATCCCACCCCCTAACATGGGCAGGGACAGCTTCCACCAGCCCAGATTGCTCCAAGGCCCATCCAACCTGGCCTGAAACACTCCCAGGGATGGAGCAGCCACAGCTGCCCTGGATAACTTGCCTTCCCACTACCAGGAATTGGCCCTGGTACACTGACAAATACATAGACTAGATCAGTGCAACAGCAACATCCACTTCCAAACCCTCCTTGGGGGTCAGATTCCTAACACAGATGTGAAGTCACCTACAGGAGAATCCCTAAGGAGTCCAAAGGGTCTCTGCTCTGGATCTCCCAGTCCGGGAGCACCTGCTTTAACTGGCAAAGACTAAACCAAACTTAACCTCCCACCACAAAAGCAACAAAGCCCAAGGAATAAGTCCCACTGAGCTCTGTTTCCTAGGCAAATTCAGTTCTCTGGGCTAAATGACTTTGGATTGACACAGCATCCTGGAGCAGCTGCTGCATTCCCAGGATGGAAAGGAACTCCCTTTCGCCCTCAGACACTCTCAGGGAAAAGCTGCCTGAGACCTCACAGTTGGCTGAGAGGAATTAAGAATTACCAGAGTGTTCATTAGGTTTTTGGTTACATTTGCAATAATGGTACTTAGTAATTAGTTACCCAGTGATCTATTCCTGCTTCATCCAAGGAGGCTGAAGCTGCCTCTGGAATGAAAATGGGCTCTGCTCTGGCTTTATTACTCTATGTGACTGTTATTTAAAATTCTATTTTTATTCACCACTGAAACCAAAACATGTTGATAGAATGAGGCAAAACCCTTCATTTTTCACCCAGCAATTGCCCAGCCAAAGCACTTCCCTGATAAATCCTGACAGGAGAGGATGTATTACACACTGCACAGTTACTATTTATACACAGAAAGAGCTAATGAGAATGAAATAGGAGTATAACACCATATTTCTTCTTTTGCCCCCAACACCTCATTTGTATCACGTTATCAAGTGTCTGAAAGCACAGCTCAGTACTGGCACCAGCCAGGGCTTTCAGCTGGTAAAAATCGCTGGAACTCAAGGTCCATGGACTCTACACCTCTGTAAAATAGGTTATTGCTCCTGTGGCTGCACAGATTGCAGGGCCAGGAGAGACCACCCAAAACATCTGCTCCAGCCTCCTGCAGAACAGGCCTTGGAGCCTCTTGCCAAGATTCCACCTCCAGTCTCACCACTGATGGATCCTCTCCACATTACTGATAAACATCATCCCCATCCTGCAGTAATCCCATATTTTAACTCCTTTTTCTTCCACCCCACCAAAGAAGCAATGAACCACAGACTCCTGGAGAAACAAGTCTTAGAAATAAATGACTGCTGGCAAGTCAGGCTACTTTGATAGCAATTCGTTTTTTTCATCCAGGAAAGGCAAATGAGATCTGCATCAGAACTTTGCAGCTTGGACTGATTCATGTTCCATACGATCACAGCAGGTTTGGGTTGGAAGGACCTTAAAGCTCATCCCATCCCAACCCCTACCATGGGCAGGGACACCTTCCACCAGCCCAGGTCACTTCAAGCCCCATCCAACCCGGCCTGAAACATTCCCAGGGATGGAGCAGCCACAGATAGATTCCCTAAGAGCTTTTCCCAACCTATTTCACCTATGTTTACCCACAGCACCAGGCCAAGCACAAAGGTGACTAAGAAGGTGATTCAGCCTCTAACAGTCAGTCGCATTCAACAACTACAAACTCAGAAGGAAAAGTTGGGGATGGGCACAAGGAGACACAAATGTAATTACCTGAGCTGCAAAACAAGCGCTTGGTAGAGATGAGAACTTAACCTAAACTCATCAGTCATGGTTCAGCTCCTCCATTCTGAAAATCCTTCGCCTTTATCATGAAAAATGTGCCTGCTCTTCCTCCCTTTTAGGTGCTGTGTAATGTCTTATGGTTTAAAGAAATGCCACCTTTGTCGGCAGTTCTGTTAACAAAGAAAATAAACATTTCAGCACTTTCTAAATTTCATGTCAGAATGTCTCAGAATCCAAAACCAAACCCATTTTCTTCAGTAATTTTATTTGTCTTTTGCTGAAGTGAATCATGTATCATCACCACCACAAACAGGAGAAGGATGAAAACCAATTTTATTTGTCTTTTGCTGAAGTGAATCGTGTATCATCACCGCCACAAACAGGAGAAGGATGACAACCACGGTGGCATCCTAGCTGAGGTGCAACATCACCTAAACTCATCCCTGAAACTCTCTGTTCCCCTGAACACTGCTGTCCAGTGGTGGAATCCCCAATTTCCTATGGCAAAAGGAGTAAGAAGTTGCTGAAGTGCAGTCATGTGAGTCAGCTCTGCCTGGGAAGTGGCACCCAGAGGAGAAACACAATGGAGCAGAACTATCTGTGTAGAACAAAATCGTTTACAACAAAATAATCACTATTTGCATAGCTGAGTGACAAGGGAGGTTTGTTGCTGCTCTCATTAACACCCCATTAACACGACTGGCTCCATCAGCGCGTGGGGAACAGCAGCAAAGCCACAGAGGAAACCAAGTCAGGCAGAGACCTGAGCAGGGAAACAGTAATCAGTGCCCAGACTGGCTGGGAGAGCACTGCTGCTCCTGGACCTTTGGGGCCCTCAGCAGCCCCAGGATCCATCAGGAGTGTGCACTGCACCCACACTGCTGCTGCACACCACAGGGACCTGTGGAGGGAGGCAACTCATACCTCCCTCCACACAGGAATCATAGAATGACAGTGATGATGGGGTTGAGTGGGGTAAGAATCAAGGGGAAGGCCAACAAGGCAAACACCCTGGTGGGAGTCTGCTCTAGACCACCCATGGTGGTGGGAGTCTGTTCTAGATCAAGCAAGCAAGATGAAAAGGCAGATGGGAGAAGCGTCAAGACCACCATCCCTTGTTCTCCTGGGGGACTTCAACTCACCAGATGTCTGCTGGAAACACAACACAGCAGAGAAGAAAAAGTTTTCAAAAGCCTTTGGCAAACTAGACAAAGGGCAGGAAAGAGCTGCAGAAATAATTTAACTATTAGAGAAAGTTTTTTACCTGGAGATATTTATAGAGATTAATCTGTTTAGTTCATCAGAAAGACGATTAGGAGAAGCCTTGATTACAGTGTGTAAGTACCTTCACAGGGAGAAAACAACAGGTACTGAAGGTCTCTGTAATCTAGGCAAGGCAGAACAACAGCTCTGGGCAGGAGCTGGAGCCAGCCAAATTCCAAGAGAGCACAGAGCCTGAGGAGCTTGCTGTGATTAACCACTGCAAAGCAAATAGCAAGGAAAACAGCAAATTTACCTCTCTACTTTACAAGAAATCTCCAGATAAACCCCAGAATGTCCAGCAATCACCAGCAATCAAAACTGGATCAGCAGAATAATATGGTCCAGGATCAGACTGTTGGTTTACAGCTACCCCAAACAACTGGCATCTGTGTTCACCTGCACCCAAGGAGTGCACTCTGAGCTGCTGACATGGATAGATCATCACTCCTAACTGGATAGACCTCTCTTTTCACTATTAACTTCCATCCTTTCTTCATCCCTAACTTCTGCACACTCCTTACCCTGACCCAGTGAAACCTCTCAGCTTTCCTGCCTGGAATTGTTGTGTCTTGGAGTCACTGCTGAAATCCAAGCTCAGCTTGCCCCAGCCAACCAGTGCTTCCACTAGAGGAGGAACTTTTGCTGTTCTGCACTTCAGTGTACCAAGTCACACCTCTCCCAGGTCACACAGCAGTTTCCTTCGGGACACAGAGACAAATTCCCTTCAGAAGCCTCAGGGTACATGTACAGCCCCCCTGTGCCAGCTGCACTGGGCAAAGCCACCCCTGTGTGCCTTGGGCTGTGTCCAGTGGAGGCAGCAGCCACACAGGGTATAAACACACCTGTGCAATTAGAGGAGGCTCCTGCAGCAGCTCATTGGCATTATCTGCTTTCATCACCCTCAGCCAAGTCTCATGGTGTCACTGACAGGAGATTATTCTCCTGGCTGATTACAGTGCCTGGTGCAAGTGGAGGCAGTTCCACAATCACTGTGCCCATGAGCAGTCACAGTGGGCTCGGTGGGAGGTGGAATAGCTTTCCATGGCAGTTCCCAGAGAATTGATTAGCACTTGCCTCATTAGCTCAATAGCAATCAATGACTCTAAACAGCTCAGCTCCTGGTCTTGCACATCACAACTGCGCAATGAAATTCCCTGTCAGACTGACTCAGTACACACTTGCAGCACCATGTGCCACGGAAGGGAGGAGAAATTCAAGGGGCTGAGGGGTTGGAGAGGCTGGAGCATGGGTGCTCAGCAGCTTCATGTCCAAACCCTTTGCTGCTCCAGCCCTAAGAGTCTGGTCAGCCCTAACAAGTCAGGAGAGGTTTGTCTTGCTACAGAGAACATCCCTTGCACATGTCTTTGGCACAACTTTCTCCTTGCATGGGGCCAGGAAAGCAAGACCCACAGATTCAGCCAAGTCCTTTAGGAAAAGGTTAATGTACTTAAAATAAAGTAGTTTAAAGTTTGAGTGTTTCACGGTTCATGCCACAGTTCCTTTACACATCATCACCATTCCCATTAATTTTTAATTATGTGTGAATTAGCTAATTTTCTTCTGTTAATGTGAATTAATACATTTTCCATTCATAAATTAAAACACATTCCAAGTAGTTCTGAAAACACTAAATCAAGCCACAACCATTTTGAAAAACTCTACATTTCATCTTCCCTATGGAAAATTCTTCACTGTAATGAAGAAAATAGAAGAGTGAAATTCAGGTACACTCCAATGTCACAGCTCACTCCCATGGAGAACCCATGGTGATGGCCTCACAGCAAGGTCCACCAGAGAACCACAGAAGCATTTAAGCTGGACAAGACCTCCAAGATCATGGAGTCCAACCTTTGACGAGAAGGAATGAAACTTTGGCCAAAAGGTCCAGGGGTAGAAATGCATCCCTGCATTACTCACAGAGGGGGTGCACATAGCTCCTCTTGGCAGGCAGCAGATGATCATTGGAGGTCCCTTTCAATTTAAAATATTCTATTCTGTTCTGTTCTATTTTGCTCTTGCATGTGGAGCTGTGCTGCCTTCCCAGCAGAGGAGAGGGGAGCCCAAAGAGGAGTGTGCTCAGTGGGAACAAGCCAATGGCCCAACTTGCCATAAGGCAGACAATGGGGCAACACACACAACAGCAATTCCTAACCTGGGTGGGGAGACACTACCAAAGATGAGATGAACACACAGGGTGGTACCAAGAAATAAGTAAAAGCATAAAGGACATCCCCAGGTACTAGCACAGACAGTGGTAACAGCAGAAGGCCTGAAGAACACAGGTCCCAGCACTGTGGGACAGGTTGGAAGCGATCAGGACTGTGCCATATTGATTAATTTAATGCAAGGTGTTGTTCTGGAGGGCTTGGAGAGGGTTGTACCTTTAGTAAAGGTTTGATTAGAACAGCTTCTGTGGGCTCTCACTGCTGTTTGTACTAGGCCCTAGGAATGAGTCTGCTAATGAACTTCTGAGTGTGGTGATAACTGGGGAAGGGACTGGGCAGGAGGAGTTGTTGTTGGGAATGCTTCAATAGCAAATGTGGTATCAAGGGAGAGAGGCAAACTCCTCTGGCAGAGGCCAGATCTGGGGGACAGGGACAGGACACCTCCCATCAGCTCTCCTGGGGTCCCACAACTCCTGACCCTGTCCCAGCCCTGCAGCCGTCGCTCTATTACAGCATTAATTCCATGAAGAGGAAGGACAGGGACAAAGACCTTGGTGAGGGAGACACTCAATATCTGGTGCATGTTCATCTCCCAGTTC